>NC_091173.1:40812253-41112253 GCF_040958095.1 Procambarus clarkii
TATGTATGGATGTATGTATGGATGTACGCATGTATGTACACATGTATGTACGCATGTATGTATGCATGTATGTGCGCATGTATGTACGCATGTATGTATGTATGTATGTATGTATGTATGTATGTATGTATGTATGTACGCACGCATGTATGTATGCATGTATGTATGTATGTATGTACGTACGTACGTACGTATGGATGGATGTATGTATGCATGCATGCATGTATGTATGTATGTATGTATGTATGTATGTATGTATGTATGTATGTATGTATGTATGTATGTATGTATGTATGTACGCATGTATGTATGTATGTATGTATGTATGTATGTATGTATGCATGTGTGTATGTATGTATGTATGTATGTATGTATGTATGTATGTATGTATGTATGTATGTATGTATGTATGTATGTATGTATGTATGTATGTATGCATGTGTGTATGTATGTATTCCCAATCACGTTAAAGACTCCCCCTCTATCATCCAGTTTAAGAGAAAAACAACTATGTACTAAATAATCAACTCCTTGTAACTTTAATTATGCTGACCTTCCTATCTGTATTCAGACTGAGCCTACCATCATTAAAGGTGATTATAACGCTAGCCATAGGAATATTGGTAATTCGCAGTTCAGTAATCGTAACGGCAACCAACTGGTGTCACTATTAGGTAGTCACGATGATGCACAGATTGTGGGTGACCTTGAACCAACGCATATCTACGGAGGTATTCTTGATCTATGTCTCGGTGTCAACGTCTCCCACACCGTGTGTGCCTCGTCAATAGTGCCAGATATGGCGTCTGATCATCTGCCCATATTAGCCACTGTAATCATTGGCAGCTCTATCCTCCCTGGTGGAGTGTTCAAGCGGAAGAGGCTGGCTGTGCCCATCGATCAACGAGACAATCTTGTTGCTCATGTGTCAGATTGGTGCAGTTCATCTGAGCCTTCATCAGTTGAAGATTTTAACAATGAGCTCACAGGTACTATCGAGCAGTTTATAGAATCACTTGATTCATCGTCCAGGCCACGTAACCCAAATTACACTGGTCATAGCACTTATGCTTATTATAATGATTCTAAATTGCATGCACTAAAACGCACTGCCAGAATAATTGGACTAGCTTGTAGAAGGACCCGCACTGCTGAAATGCTTCGGCTCTTTCAAGCGGCTCTGGCTAAGGCCAGGGAACGTATGGTGGAGCTGAGGCAGACAGACTGGGAAACTTTTGTCCGTGGTCTCAATTCTCACACGCCACTAAGTCGGGCATGGAAGAATATCAACAAGATCAAAGGGAAAAATGCTGCAGAGATCTCGTACCCTAATCCTCTGCACAGAGCAAATGATCTTGTTGATGCTTGGGCCACGACTTCCAGCTTTGACAGTCTTCCTCTACCCTCACAGAATGAATTAAATGATAGATATACTGATAGGGCAAGGTTCCTTGACTTCATGCTTCATCAAGAGGATGACTGTGACATGCTTTTTACTGAATACAAACTAGATTCTGCTCTACATAAAGGCAAAGCTACATCACCCGGGGAGGATGGAGTTACTTACGGCATACTGCTTATGCTTCTGCTAGTTCCAAGGAATACCTTTCATCAATTGTATAATATGAGCTATGTAACTGGGGAGCTTCCTAAGTCATGGACCAACAGTGTTATTATTCCCATTCCTAAACCTCACCAGCCGAGTGCTTTATGCCCAATCTCCCTCACTAGTTGTCTCTATAAGTGTCTTGAGAAGATGGTTCTCAACCGTCTCATTTACAAAATTAATAATATGTTGTCTCCCCAGATATATGGCTTTATGCATGGAAAGAGTGTACATCACTGTATTACCACATTCCTCACCCTGCATACTAATAGGTCATATACCACTTTCCTAGATCTTAAGTCAGCCTTTGACATTGCTAACCCACACGTCATTATGAGAGAACTTGCTAAAATGAATGTTGGAATGTTAATGTTAAAAATTGTTCAAACTGAAATAAATATATAACACTGTACGGTACAGTTGTGTTTAATTATGTTTTGCGATTCCTTTGGAAAAGGTATTTGTGCACCAAGTACTACTAGGTCATTATGAGATATGCTGAATGTTGTCAATATACCATCTGAATACTTGAATACTGAATACTGAATAATGCGTTAATCATTGGACGTCCTAATGATTAAGGTCCCCAAAAGGACTTAATCAGACCTCAGTGGATAATTGTACTCTCTCTCGTACTCTCTCTCGTACTCTCTCTCGTACTCTCTCTCGTACTCTCTCTCGTACTCTCTCTCGTACTCTCTCTCGTACTCTCTCTCTCTCTCTCTCTCTCTCTCTCTCTCTCTCTCTCTCTCTCTCTCTCTCTCTCTCTCTCTCTCTCTCTCTCTCTCTCTCTCTCTCTCTCTCTCTCTCTCTCTCTCTCTCTCTCTCTCTCTCTCTCTCTCTCTCTCTCTCTCTCTCTCTCTCTCTCTCTCTCTCTCTCTCTCTCTCTCTCTCTCTCTCTCTCTCTCTCTCTCTCTCTCTCTCTCTCTCTCTCTCTCTCTCTCTCTCTCTCTCTCTCTCTCTCTCTCTCTCTCTCTCTCTCTCTCTCTCTCTCTCTCTCTCTCTCTCTCTCTCTCTCTCTCTCTCTCTCTCTCTCTCTCTCTCTCTCTCTCTCTCTCTCTCCTCTCTCTCTCTCTCTCTCTCTCTCTCTCTCTCTCTCTCTCTCTCTCTCTCTCTCTCTCTCTCTCTCTCTCTCTCTCTCTCTCTCTCTCTCTCTCTCTCTCTCTCTCTCTCTCTCTCTCTCTCTCTCTCTCTCTCTCTCTCTCTCTCTCTCTCTCTCTCTCTCTCTCTCTCTCTCTCTCTCTCTCTCTCTCTCTCTCTCTCTCTCTCTCTCTCTCTCTCTCTCTCTCTCTCTCTCTCTCTCTCTCTCTCTCTCTCTCTCTCTCTCTCTCTCTCTCTCTCTCTCTCTCTCTCTCTCTCTCTCTCTCTCTCTCTCTCTCTCTCTCTCTCTCTCTCTCTCTCTCTCTCTCTCTCTCTCTCTCTCTCTCTCTCTCTCTCTCTCTCTCTCTCTCTCTCTCTCTCTCTCTCTCTCTCTCTCTCTCTCTCTCTCTCTCTCTCTCTCTCTCTCTCTCTCTCTCTCTCTCTCTCTCTCTCTCTCTCTCTCTCTCTCTCTCTCTCTCTCTCTCTCTCTCTCTCTCTCTCTCTCTCTCAGCATCCCCTTATGTGTTGTATGTGGGTGCTGAAGTTCAGTCTCTTGTCTATGTATAGGTGAAGGAACTTTCCATAATTGTTATTGCTAATGTTTACTTGTAATACTGGGTATACATCCGGTGTTCTTACCCTCGACCGCGGCGAGGGTAAGCCGTGGCCGTATAGTCTGAAACCCACAAATATTTACAATGGGGGGGGGGGATAACATTTCCTCTTCAAGCACGCGCACACAAATGAACTATGTTACTTAACTGGAAGCACTCGTACAACATAATTTACACGATTTCTCAGGATAATTATACTTCTTACCAGCATATATACAGTATAGTACCTAGGAGGTTCTCTTCAATGATATCTAAGATAATTAAAAGAACCCAAGCAAACCACTGTGGAAATGTGCAGGACAAACATATCAATTGTGACACCAGCTCTCCACTTATGGCATTTGCTTAATTTAGAAACTGTACTTGTGGTCGATCTCGAACTCATGTTGTTGATGTGACGATGTGTTATGAATTTTGTGGCTAGCTCCTCAAGATTGTAACTTGCTTAGATAAATAAATTGTGTGTTCAGTCCCTGAACCCATTATGTGATAAATTAACTAAACTAAAAACTATAGTCTGGCGACGAAGCCTGAACTGCATAATGTAAATAGGGTTTAACCAGAAAAAGATATAGGTGAAGAATAACATCAGGTAACTGCGTTAATTACAATATTAGATCAAACTAACATTGATTTTCAAAAGGTTGTAGATTTTCCATCAATGGAGAGCATCAGCCAAGAAGCCTTCTTTAAAATATGAATATCTTTCCTCACCCAATAAGATCTAATCTCTGAATAAAACGCAAAAAACGACTTGATTGTACCCTATCCACCGCTGCCCATTGGATGGGGGAGAGGGGGTTATGTGTAGGATAAACAAATCAATTGTGACACTAGCCCTCCATATATGTCAGTTGCTTAAATTATAAACTGTACTTGTGGTCGGTCTCTAGCCCATTGTTGATGTGACAATGTGCATTGACTTTTGTAACTAGCTTATCAAGATTATAACTTCCTTGGCTATATGAATTGTGGGGCTTAGTCCCTGAGCCCATTATGCGCCTCTGTAACACTCCACTATCGCCCATAGGATGGGTATGGGGTGCATAATAAATGAACTAAAATAAGCTCTGCCTTTTTGATAACATATACAATTGTAAGCTTTATTTGTGAATCTCAATTAATTAAGCAATATATCACAGAGCCTGTAGGGTTCGGTGAGATGAGCGAAGAGACATGGGAGATTTCACATAAGTACAGTACATGGTAGTTTAAGTAGCGAACGCATGTCAACGAATAACGAGTATATATAACAACACTATTGTCCTATGAAGTCGATTTAACTTCCAAACATATATTTTTTTAATAAATGTTAAATGTTTTCTGGCTAGCTATGTTAGATTTTATTAAAAATACGTATTCTACTTGTTAACATTATAATTTAAATTTGTGATAATTTGTGCAGAGAAGTGCGACAACTGGATATGCCAACAAACACTTTCCAAACAACGATATATCTTGGATAAGTCGTTCCACAACATTGACGCTTGGACCGTCGACTTCCTTTGATGCTACTTATTTACTTATTTCATAATGAAATTATATTAGTTTGGAGTAAATATATGTTTTCTCATGTTCTGCATTCAGCACCCACATTATAGTAAATATACCATATTACTTCATTACTTAAATAATGCTAGGAGGGTTTGAGTAGCTTTGGGTCTTTAGTGGACAGAATCTCCAATAGATGGGGCGAGAGTCGCTCCCTCTCTCTCGCCCGAGCAAGAGTCGAAACTTAATTTAAAATTGATATATCTTTGTTCTCGAACATGATATATTTCATTTGGTGAAATCATAATAATGTTCATATCTCGGTCTTTCTGGAGGCATATAAGATTTTAGGCTTTATTAGCGTATCTTTGATAATTATACAATATATCGGCAAGTGCGTAGGCGTCTGCACTCCATGCCCAACAAGCTACTGAGCGCTACTATAAAAACAAATGTATCTTCACTTGAGCTATAAATATATCTATTGTAATGTATTGAAAATGAAGCTCTTATTTCTATCTTGCTTAAGACATATAAAACATTTGTGTTTATTAACGAATTTACGTGAAATAAACATTGATCTGAGAGAGAGTTGCTCAGTCGTTCAGTCTGTACGGGGTGGGAGCTCCGTAATTTTTAAAATACATGTATCTTCATTAGAACTTTAAATATGTCTATGGTAAAGTGTTTAAAGTGAAGCTTATATGTCTGCCTTTCTTGAGACATATAAAACATATATGTTTATTAACGAATTCACGTGAAATAAACATTGTTCTGAGAGAGAGTTGCTCGGTCGATCAATCTGTCCGGGGTTAAAGCTCGGCTATTATAAAAGTACACGTATCTTCGCTTTAAATTTAAATATGCCCATGGTAAGGTATTTAGAATGAAGCTTATATTTCTATCTTTCTTGTGACATATAAAACTCTTACGTTTATTAAGGAATCTGTGTGAAATAGGCATGGTTCTGAGATGAATGCTGCGGTTTTCGAGCTCGACGCGCGGCAATGGACGCAATACACATCCAGTGGGTGTTATTGGACCCTATACCCATTTTATTTGTGGTTGGAGCCCCATACCCATTCTATGGGTGGTTGGAGCCCCATACCCATCCTGTGGGTTGTAGTGGACGCCATACTCATCCTGTGGGTGGTATATTAGACCCCATACCCTTCCTGTGGGTGGATGTGATCCCCATACTCATCCTGTGGGTGGATGTGACCCTCATACACATCCTGTGGGTGGTATTGGACCCCTTTCCCACCTAACAGGCGGTAGGTGACAATATACCCATCCTAGCTATAGTTGGTATAGTAGACACAATACCGTCCTGTTTGCAGTAGTTTACCCCATAGACATTCAAATGTAACATCGTTTTCTGTTAGCGTTCCTACAAAACATTCTTTAAATATTTTTAAAGCCAAACTATGGTATATAATATTGATTGGTGAAGCACTGTTATTCTATGTAATAATTTATAGTGCTTATTATAATTTACTAAGAACAACTAATATTTCTCAAAACAAAACTACGAGCCTTCAATAGGATATAGCTGATCTGTAATATTATAAGAGCATGGACAACAGTAGGTAAATATCACAACCCATGTGGGACCTGAAAACTACAATTTTCTTTATAACTGAACCAATCACGAATATTCTGCTATCTATGTTGACGGACGGGTACTGTGACACGTAAATTGGTACGTGAGGAAGAGTTTGGGCCTTGGTAAAAAAAGTAACTGGGAATATATCACATATTTACTAATTCATATTCAACATATTGACTTTAAGCATTAAGTCATATATGTGCTGTCTTGTGTGAGAACGGGTTGAAGGAAGACTGACAACGAGAAAGCAGGAGACGGAGAGCATAGAGAATAGCATAAAGTTCCGCTGTAAAGATGCTAGTCTCCGGAGGCAAGCAACACATATAAGTGCGATCAGGAAAAACAACAGAGTAGCCAACACCGTCCGCTGACTTAGACCCATCGGTGAAGACAGAAACGGAGCGGGAGTGAGAAGAAAAGTGCTCGAGGAAAAGGCGTTTTAGAACCGTAGGAGGGGTAAAAGCTTTAGTGATACGGGTCAAGGATGTACAAAACCGCGGAAGAGGGACCCTCCACGGGGGCAAAGAAGGAACAACACGAGGAGAAACATCAGAAATATGAACGGAAAGAGAATCCTGTAGGCGAGATAACCAGACAGAAAGAGGGAGGTGGTGAAGAGGAACAGGAACCGCAGGAGGGGTAAAAGTTAAAGCACGACAGAGGCGAGAGGAAGGATGTTGCAAGGACCGCGCAAGATAGCGAAGACAGTAGCGATCACGGCGGTCCTGGAGAGACAGGAAGCCAGTGTCAACATACAAGCTAAGGATGGGAGTCGAACGAAAGGCACCAGAACTGAGACGCAACCCAGTATGGTGCAAAGCATCAAGACGGGGAAGAGTAGAAGGAGAAGCAGACGAGTAAGCAGGGCAACCATAATCGAGCTTAGACAGGACGAGAGAGGAATGTAAAGCAAGGAGAGTGCGCCTATCTGCCCCCCAAGAAGTATGGGACAAGACCCGAAGGAGGGTAAGGGCCTTAGAGCACTCAACACGGAGGTAAGAGATATGGGGAGACCAAGACAAACGAGTGTCAAGGAATAACCCCAAAAGCTTCGCGGAATCTTTGTATTCAAGGGGATGACCATAAAGTGACAAAGAGGGACGAAGAACAACCCGTTTCCGCGTAAAAGTCATGGCACAAGTCGTAGAAGTAGAGAACTTGAAGCCATGACCTGTGGCCCAAGACGACACGGCATCAATGGCAAGTTGAAGCCGGCGTTGAAGGAAAGGCGAATCATCACCCTGACAACAAAGGGTAAGATCATCGACATAGAGAGCGGAGAAGACACCAGAAGGAAGAGAGGAAAGAAGACCATTGAGGGCAACCAGAAAAAGAGTAGTGCTCAGAACACTACCTTGGGGCACACCTTCGTATTGCTGAAAAGAGGGAGAGAGAGCGGTACCAAGGCGCACCCGAAAGGAACGACGAGAGAGGAAGCTGCGGAGAAAGAGAGGGAGATGACCACGAAGGCCAAAAGAATGAAGTTGAGATAGGATATGATAACGCCAAGTGGTGTCGTAAGCCTTTTCTAGGTCAAAAAGGACGGCAACAACGGAGGTCTTCGCAGCAAAAGCAGTACGAATATAGACCTCCAAGTTCACCAGGACATCTGTCGTGCTGCGGCACTTGCGGAAACCAAATTGAGAAGGGGAGAGGAGGTGATGGTGTTCCAGGAACCACATCAGACGAACGTTAACCATACGTTCAAAGAGTTTGCAGACACAACTTGTGAGAGCAATAGGGCGAAAGTCCTTAGGGGAAGTACCCAGAGACCCCGGTTTGCGAACAGGGAGGACAACGGCATCGAGCCAGTCCTCAGGGACTGACGACGACTCCCAGATCCGATTATACAGACTCAGTAAATACTGAGACGTGCTCGGAGGGAGATGGCGAAGCATCTCATAATGAATACCATCGGAGCCCGCCGCCGTAGAACCGCAGAGGGCCAGGGCAGAACGAAGTTCAGAGAGAGAGAAGGGATCATTATAGGGAAGCTGAAGATGAGTGCAGAAATCTAAAGGACGAGACTCAAGGACAGGTTTACGAAGAAGGAAAGATTGGGGAAGATGAAGACCAGAGCTAACAGAAGAAAAGTGGGAACCCAGTTCGGAAGCGACCTGCAACGGGTCCGCCACAAGAGTATCATGGAGGTGAAGGACCGGTGAAACATCGGGAACGAACTTACCCGCTATCTTGCGGATACGCTTCCAGATCTGGGCCAGAGGGGTTTCGGACGTAATTGTTGAGACATAAGATGCCCAACATTCACGTTTAGCCGTACGGATGGCCCTACGGGCCACCGCACTCGCTTTCCGAAAGAAAAGAAAAGAATCGGTCGTCTGCCTACGGCGGTGCCTCTTCCAGGCTGCACGCTTACAGCGGACAGCCCGAGCACAGTCCGCATTCCACCAGGGAACGCACTTCCGTGGACCCCGAGAGGAAGAGCAAGGAATAGAGCGGAGGGCAGCGTTGAAGACAGTGTCATGAAAAAGGAGGAGAGCGCGAGAGAGGGGCAGAAGGGAGAGGTCAGAGAGAGTAGCACTGAGGGAAAATAGGGTCCAGTCCGCCTTAGCAAACTGCCACCTAGGGAAAGAGAGGGAAGGGCGAAAAGAGAAAAAGGAAACAAGGATGGGGAAATGATCACTTCCATGGAGGTCATCAAGAACCTGCCACGTGAAATCTAAGTAAAGAGAAGAAGAGCAGAGAGAAAGATCAAGACAAGAAAGGGTGCGAGTCCGAGAGTCCAAATGAGTGGGCTCACCAGAATTCAGAAGAGACAGGGAAGAAGAGAGGAGAAACGGCTCAAGGAGGCGACCCCGGGTATTCGTCAGAACGTCACCCCAAAGAGAATGACGACAATTGAAGTCACCCAGCAGGAGCACAGGCTCCGGCAAGGAGTCTAGGAGGTGTTTCAAATCAGGAAGAGAGAGCGGGACACTCGGGGGGAGATAAATGGAACAAACTGTGTACCATTTCCCCACAAAGATACGAGCAGCAGAACAATGGAGAGGCGAAGGAAAAAGTAAAGGAACAAAGGGAACATCAGCCCGAATCAAGAGAGCAGAAGAATTAGAAGCCCCAGCAATGGCTGGGGGGGGGGAGAGAAAGGAATAGCCACGAAAACGACCAGGACGAGCACCAAGCATTGGCTCCTGGAGACAGACACAAAGGGGCGAAAACCGCGAAATCAGAAGTTGGAGTTCGAGGAAATTGGCGTAATAACCTCGAACGTTCCATTGAAGAATGGACAACGACGAGAAGAGAAAGGACAAAAACAGAGAACAAGGAAGAAACAAAGGCGAAAGAGCAACAGAGCACGTTAAAGAATATCAGGGTCGGGATCAGGGTCAGCAAAGTCAGGGTTAGGGGGCATGGGTAAACTGAGTAAAGACGGAGGGAAGGAAACGGGAGAACAGATCAGAGGCGGGCGGGCAGGGTCCGGAGGAGGAGGAGGAGGAGGAGGAAGAGGAGGAGACAACGGAGAGGAGCAGTCAAGGACAGCAGCAGGAAGAGGGGGAGTAGAAAGAGGGGAGCGCACCCCAGCAAGAGCAGCAACCGAAAGGGAAGCAGGGGCCAAAGAAACCTCCATAGCGGGAACAGGGGGCGCAAGCACTGAAACGGGAGGGGAAGGAGCAACAGAGCCAGAAGGAGGAGCTGAGGAAGAAAGCGAAGCCTTCTTACCCGCCGGGGAAGAGGAAGGAGAGGAGCCAGGCTTACGCTTCTGACTTAAAGAGACCGGCGTCCCAGCAACTACGTACCGGGCAACGGATTCCAGCGTCTCAACAGGAGAAGCCGAACGAGAGCACACACGACGGCCGTTAGGAGAGCGATGGACATCCGCCCGCACCGACAGACGGTGGGGAGAGCCGATAGATGGAGGAAGAGGACGGGAAGGAGGATCGGAGGGGGACGAGGAAGAGGACACAGAAGACACGACAGACCGGGTAGAAGGAAGGGGAACCCCAGACAGAGGACCAGGAGGAGGATCCTTCGGGAGAGAACCCAAAGGGACAGAGGAGGGGGCAGTGGGCGCATCAGGGTCCAAGGCCCGGAAACGGTTGTGAGTCTGAGGAAGGCGGGAAGGACGAGGAGAGGAAGAGCGCAACACGCGAGCATAAGAGATATTAGCATAAGGCGGGAGCCGGCGAACCTGGCGCCTCGCCTCAGGAAAAGATAAACGCTCCCGGTGCTTCAAGTTGAGGACGGCTGCTTCAAGCTTGTAATGGACACACGCACGGGAGAAGGTTGGATGGGCCTCACCGCAGTTGAGGCAACGAGCCTGGGGAGAAGCGCACTCCGACTTAGAGTGACCTTCGCCACCACACAAAGGACAGAGAGAGACAGTCCCGGAGCAGCGGAGGGCACCATGCCCAAACCTCCAGCACTTGTTGCAGAGCCGAGGAGAAGGAATGTACTCCTGGACAGAGCACCTGGCACCAGCAAGAATGACAGAGGGTGGAAGGGTCCTACCATCAAAGGTAATCTTCACAACCCGGAGGGGTTGACGGCGACTACCACGAGGGGGACGAGTAAACGTGTCCACCTGGAGAATAGAATGGCCCTGGGCAGCGAGGATATGTCGAATATCGTCGTGGCAGTCGCGCAGGTCCCGAACACCGGTCGCAACATGGGGCGGGAGCAAAATAGTGCCAACACTGGCATTCAACTGAGCGTTCTTCGAGACCCGAACGGGGGTCTCGCCAAGGCAGGATAAGGCAGCCAAGCGGGAAGCAGCATCCTGAGAAGGAGCAGCAACGACACGTGTACCGAGACGAGTGGGGTTGAAAGTAATGGAGGCATCCACGGAATCAATGAGATGTCGATGGAGGGAGAAATCGTCAGGAGGCGCAGAATCAAGAGGGAGGAGATCAAAATATTTGGCCCACGAAGCGGGACCAAACAAGGCTTGATAGGTAGCAGAACTGGAAGGAATCGAGCGAGGGCGGCCGTGACGAGGACGGCGGTGAGAACCCCCAGAGAGAGAGGGGTTAAAAGGTGCAGTAGTTACAACCAGAGAAGGAGCCGCGCCAGGGGACGAGGTAGTCACCACTGGGGGCTTGGGGCTCGACCCAACCACAGAGGAGGGAGGGGAGCCAGAGGAAGGAGTCAGAGAGGCCAAAGGAGGAGCAAGGTCGGGGCCCAATGCAGCGGAGGCTACAGAGCCCGGTCTTCCAATACGGACCGACTCGGGGGCTTGGTCGCCCACCCCACGAGCCTGAGAAGGTAAACCAGAAGAAGCCGAAACAGGGGTTGTCATCTTGACGAAAAGAAGAATTCACTCACGAATGTGCCCCCACACCCACCAAGGAGCCACAATTAGAGGCAGGACACCCAACAAGAAGCTATCGCCGATCTTGTCGGGGCCTCCTAGGGGTGCGTCGTGAGTATACGCCCCACAAACGCCACCTTAAGAAACCGACAGTCCGTCGAGATCGGGTTCAGTGACGAAGTGGGGATTGACAATGAAAGGTTCCCCTCGCTCTCGACGTCGGGTACTGCAGTTCTACGGGTGCAAGAGTATGCCTCCTCAAGCACCCGGGCGTCAAAGTAGAAGAAGTCCAAGGGAAGAACCAGAACGAGCAAAAGGTCGGCAGGAAACGGCAAGCAGATAGGAGAAGAGGGGGGAGAAAAACGAAACAGAAGGAAAAGGAAAAGATGCCCAGCAGAATTGGAGAGGACGGCAGCAGGAGCACAAGGCTAGAAAAGGACAGAGGACTGTCCCAAGGAGCATCACACTCCGGCAGCCGCCCACTAATCCCCCACACGGCGACAACGAGCTGAGCGGGGAGGGGGCTGTGGGCGGTAGTGGAACATATACCCATCATGTGGATGATAGTAGTCACCAAACCCTTCCTGTGGATGACAGTGGATCCCGTACCCATCCTGTCGATGATAGTGCTCAATAAACCAATCCTATAGTGGTCTCAAAACCCATTCCTGTGGGTGGTAGCGGACCCCATACCTATCCTTTGGATAATAGTGGACCCCATATCCACCCTGTGGGCGGAAGTGGACCCAATACCCATCCAGTGGATGACAAAGAGTAATGCTAACCGAGAATGAATCTGAATGGAAAAACGGTAAGTGAGATACAACAGGAGGTTCCTTTTAATGCAGAACCATCTTGCCGGATGGGCCCGATGGAGACTTGCCTGGTGTCCCCACGAGCATAGGGAGCCCCACAAGAATAGGACATGCAAACACACCTATTTAATATAACCCTACATCCTGGTGTGACGCTGAATAATAAGTATTAAAGATATATATATTTCCATGGTGAATAACTCTTTCAACAGATATGAAACGGAATGTTTTGAGTGGAACGTAATTTTTTCATAATGTGCAATCATATCTTGAGAGGATTTCGCGGCTTAGTGTCCACGCGGCCCGGTCCTCGACCAGGCTTCCATCCCCCCATAAAGCAGCCCGTGACAGCGGACTGACTCCCAGGTACCTATTTACTGCTAGGTAACAGGAGCATCAGGGTAAAAGAAACTTTGCCCATTGTTTCTTGCCGGCGCCCGGGATCGAACCCGGGACCAGAGGATCACGCGTCCAGTGTTCTGTCCACTCACCCACCGGCTCCTGTAAAGGAAAGCTTATGTGTAGCTTACTGGCGGGAATAGTGGTCCCCACCGTAAAGGTGTGGTCTTAGTAAAGGTAATCTTATGTGTAACTTACTATGTATTATTTTCTTTTTTTAAAGTTGTGTATTGGTCAAAAGTTTATCATGTCCATACATGCTGCTCTAAAGCATGTTGTTAATGTTTTAACGCCAGTTTTGTTAAGTGCCAATATAATATAGATTTTTAATATTATCGATCATTTACTTTTTATTTCTGTGAGAGGTTGTCGTAGGGGCCCCAGCACACTGGTTTGCCCAGGGGCCCATAATGCTTTAAGACGCAATGTTTTGGGCCTAACCATTTTTGCCTCAAACATCAGTGACAGAGATGAGAATATTATTAACCACAGCATGTTAAACCTGTGTAAGACCTGTATTACCTGCAGCCACATGCCATAGATATCGATATCTCAGTGTAATTCTGACAATTACAATGTCACACTATCTAATGGATGTTTTATGCTGGCCGGATATATAATTCTCTGTTCTAAAGATATCATAGCTCTTTACACTCGTGCTATCTGGCCATTGAGTGTCAGTAACTACTCTTCTGTCATCCCAATTTCTTAAAATATTGCGGCTTTTACAGCAGAGCGTGGAATGCCGATATCCCATTTAACTTCAGGCTTATCACATACAGTTTTAGTTGATCTACCACTTGAGCACATCTATGACAGGTGAGTACTCCTCCTGTGTATGATGGTATTCATACAAGTGAGACTGAAACCCTTGCTCTGTATTTGGTAGTTGACGAAAGACCTACAGTTGGTAGTGGCCCCCCCCCCCACCCTATTCCCATCCTACAGGTGGAAGTGGACCCCATACCCATCCTTTGAGCAGTTGTGGACCCAAACCATCCTACTGGTGGTATGGAATCCTTACACTCCCAACAGGTAGTAATGGACCCAATACCCATCATACAATTGGTAGTCGACCCCATACATACATGCATACATACATACATACATACATACATACATACATACATACATACATACATACATACATGTTCAAGTCCGTACAAGACATGATGGACTATGTCACCCAAAAATGTCAGGAGGCTGTAAGCAGGTTTGTCCCAGCCCAACAGGAAAAAAACAGAGAAGCAAAGGAAGAATCCGTGGTTTAATAGGGAATGTATGAAAGCAAAGGAGCTGAACAAAAGGGCATGGAGGAACTTCCGTAATAACAGAACACCAGAAAGTAGAGAGAGATACCAGAGAACCAGGAACGAGTATGTCAGTGTGAGAAGAGCAGCTGAGAAAAGGTATGAAAATGATATAGCTAATAAAGCCAAGACCGAACCAAAGCTACTACACAGTCACATCAGGAGGAAGACAACAGTGAAGGAACAGGTGATGAAACTTAGGGTGGGCGAGGACAGGTACACAGAGAATGACAAAGAGGTGTGTGAACAACTCAACAAAAGGTTCCAGGAGGTCTTTACAATAGAACAGGGAGAAGTCACGGCGGTAGGAGAGGTGGCAGCAAACCAGGTGACCTTGGAAAGGTTCGAAATTACAAGAGATGAGGTCAAGAAGCACCTATTGGAGCTGGATGTGAGAAAAGCTGTTGAGCCGGATGGAATCTCACCATGGGTATTGAAAGAGTGTGCAGGAGCACTTTGCTTGCCACTCTCCATAGTGTATAGTAGGTCACTGGAAACGGGAGACCTACCAGAAGTATGGAAGACTGCTAATGTAGTACCAATATTTAAAAAGGGTGACAGACAAGAGGCACTCCAGTGGATAAGGGAGTACCTAAGCAATAGGAAGCAGAGAGTTATAGTGAGGGGCGAGACCTCAGAATGGCGTGATTGACCAGTGGAGTCCCACAGGGCTCTGTGCTTGGACCTATCCTGTTTCTGATATACGTAAATGATCTCCCAGAGGGTATAGACTCATTGCTCTCAATGTTTGCTGACGACGCCAAAATTATTAGAAGGGTTAAGACAGAGGAGGACAGCTTGAGGCTTCAAGAAGACCTGGACAAGCTGCAGGAATGGTCGAACAAATGGCTGTTAGAGTTTAACTCAAGCAAATGTAATGTAATGAAGATAGGGGTAGGAAGCAGGAGACCAGATACAAGGTATCACTTGGGAGATGAAATACTTCAAGAGTCAGAGAGAGAGAAAGACCTGGGGGTTGATATCACGCCAGACCTGTCCCCTGAAGCTCATATCAAGAGGATAACATCAGCAGCATATGCCAGGTTGGCTAACATAAGAACGGCCTTTAGAAACTTGTGTAAGGAATCTTTCAGAACATTATATACCACATATGTCAGATCAATCCTGGAGTATGCGGCTCCAGCATGGAGTTCATATCTAGTCAAGCATAAGACTAAACGGGAAAAGGTTCAAAGGTTTGCCACCAGACTAGTACCCGAGCTGAGAGGTATGAGCTACGAGGAGAGACTACGGGAATTGAACCTCACTTCGTTGGAAGACAGAAGAGTTAGGGGGGACATGATCACCACATTCAAGATTCTGAAGGGAATCGACAGGGTTGATAAAGACAGGCTATTTAACACAAGGGGCACACGCACTTGAGGACACAGGTGGAAACTGAGTGCCCAAATGAGCCACAGAGATATTAGAAAGAACTTTTTTAGTGTCAGAGTGGTTGACAAATGGAATGCATTAGGAAGTAATGTGGTGGAGGCTGACTCCATACACAGTTTCAAGTGTAGATGTGATAGAGCCCAGTAGGCTCAGGAACCTGTACACCTGTTGATTGACGGTTGTGAGGCGGGACCAAAGAGCCAGTGCTCAACCCCCGCAAGCACAACTAGGTGAGTACATACATACATACATACATCCTATATCCATCCTGTTTGCAGTAGTGTACCCCATAGACATTCCAGGTAACACTATTTTCTGTCGACGTTCCTAAAATCCATTCTCTTTAGATTTTCAAAGCGCAAATTATTGTATAAAATGTTGATTTACGAAGCACTATTATTATGTGTAATCATTTATTGTGCTTATTATAATTAACTGAGAACTACGAAAGTTTCTCAAAACAAAACTACGAGCCTTCAATAGGATGTAGCTGATCCTTGATATTCGAGTAGCATGGACAATAGTAAGTAAATTTCCCAATACAAGTGGGACTGAAAAATACAATAAGCAATAAAATTGAACCAATCACGACTATTCCACTGTCTAGGGCGATGGACGGGTACTATGGAACATATGTGTACTATGACATGGTACGTGAGGAAGGGTTGGTGCATGGACAAAAAATATAACTGGAAATCTACCACATAGATACTAAACACATTAGCAACATACGGACGATAACCATTTATTCACATATGTGCTGTGTTATAGCGAGAACGGGTTACACAGTCACATATTCTACCACAGGACCACTGTTACATACTGTACCATTGGACCACAGCCACATACTCACCACTGTACTCCATCCACATACTCCTCCACTGTACCACAGCCACATACTCTACCATTGGACCACAGCCACATACTCTACCACTGGAAAACAGCTGCGTACTCTACCACTGTACCACAGCCGCATACTCTTACCACTGGACCACAGTCGCATTCTCTACCACAGTTTCACATCCACATACTCCTCCACTGTACCACAGCCACATACTCTACCATTGTACCACAACCACATACTCTACCACTGAAAAACAGCCGCGTACTCTACCACAGTTCCACAGCAACATGCTATACCACTTGGCCACAGTTACGTTCTCAACCACTTTACCACAGCCGCATACTCAACCACTTGGCCACAGTTACGTTCTCAACCACTTTACCACAGCCGCATACTCAACCACTGGACCAAGGCCACATAATCTACCACTGGTTCACAGGCACATTCTCGACCACTCGACCACAGCCACATAATCTACCACTTTACCACTGCCCCACAGCCACATACTCTACCACTGACCCACAGCCACATACTCAACCACTGCCCCACAGCCACATACTCTACCACTGCCCCACAGCCACATACTCTATCACTGGACCATAGCCACATATCTTGAGGTTATCTTGAGATGATTTCGGGTCATTAGTGTCCCCGCGGCTCGGTCCTCGACCAGGCCTTTACCCCTAGGAAGCAGCCCGTGACAGCTGACTAACACCCAGATACCTATTTTACTGCTAGGTAACAGGGGCAGAGGGTGAAAGAAACTCTGCCCATTATTTCTCGCCGGTGCCCGGGATCGAACCCAGGACCACAGGTCCAGTGTGCTGTCCGCTCGGCCGACCGGCTCCCAACATACAATACCTCTGGACTATTGCCGGTTAATATACAACGCTACCACAACCAAATACTCTACCACGGTACAACAGCCACATACTCTACCATTGAACCATAGCCATATTCTCTACCACTGGATCATAGCCTCATACGCTATCACTGGACTAAAGCTACATACTCTATCTCTGAACCACAGCAACATAATCTAACACTGGACCAAGGCACCATACTCTACTTCTTGACCACAGCCACATACTGTACCACTGGACCACAGCCACATACTGTACCACTGGACCACAGCCACATACTGTACCACTGGACCACAGCCACATACTGTACCACTGGACCACAGCCACATACTGTACCACTGGACCACAGCCACATACTGTACCACTGGACCACAGCCACATACTGTACCACTGGACCACAGCCACATACTGTACCACTGGACCACAGCCACATACTGTACCACTGGACCACAGCCACATACTGTACCACTGGACCACAGCCACATACTGTACCACTGGACCACAGCCACATAATGTACCACTGGACCACAGCCACATACTGTACCACTGGACCACAGCCACATACTGTACCACTGGACCACAGCCACATACTGTACCACTGGACCACAGCCACATACTGTACCACTGGACCACAGCCACATACTGTACCACTGGACCACAGCCACATACTGTACCACTGGACCACAGCCACATACTGTACCACTGGACCACAGCCACATACTGTACCACTGGACCACAGCCACATACTGTACCACTGGACCACAGCCACATAATGTACCACTGGACCACAGCCACATACTGTACCACTGGACCACAGCCACATACTGTACCACTGGACCACAGCCACATACTGTACCACTGGACCACAGCCACATACTGTACCACTGGACCACAGCCACATACTGTACCACTGGACCACATACTGTACCACTGGACCACAGCCACATACTGTACCACTGGACCACAGCCACATAATGTACCACTGGACCACAGCCACATACTGTACCACTGGACCACAGCCACATACTGTACCACTGGACCACAGCCACATACTGTACCACTGGACCACAGCCACATACTGTACCACTGGACCACATACTGTACCACTGGACCACAGCCACATACTGTACCACTGGACCACAGCCACATAATGTACCACTGGACCACAGCCACATAATGTACCACTGGACCACAGCCACATACTGTACCACTGGACCACAGCCACATACTGTACCACTGGACCACAGCCACATACTGTACCACTGGACCACAGCCACATACTGTACCACTGGACCACAGCCACATACTGTACCACTGGACCACAGCCACATACTGTACCACTGGACCACAGCCACATACTGTACCACTGGACCACAGCCACATACTGTACCACTGGACCACAGCCACATACTGTACCACTGGACCACAGCCACATACTGGACCACAGCCACATACTGTACCACAGCCACATAATGTACCACTGGACCACAGCCACATACTGTACCACTGGACCACAGCCACATACTGTACCACTGGACCACAGCCACATACTGTACCACTGGACCACAGCCACATACTGGACCACAGCCACATACTGTACCACAGCCACATAATGTACCACTGGACCACAGCCACATACTGTACCACTGGACCACAGCCACATACTGTACCACTGGACCACAGCCACATACTGTACCACTGGACCACAGCCACATACTGTACCACTGGACCACAGCCACATACTGTACCACTGGACCACAGTCAATATCTATACCATAGCAACAAGTTATTGGGATGGCAGTCTATGAGGGATTTTTTTTCTGCCGTTTAAGGTGTCGGGTTTCCTAATATATTTCCCAGTTTTGTGATAAGGAGTTAAAGGTTTCTTATTTCAAAAATTGAAAATAATTACAAAGTTAATAGAAGTTGCTGAGTGGAAAAAATTTAGGGGGCAAAGTCCACTCCCGTCTTACTGAAAATAAACTCTATGGAAAATTTATTTTTTTTTTGGCAAAATCACTCATTTGGAGTTAAAGAGTTCTTATGGGGAAAATTCAGACCAAAAACCACTCATACGTTCTTAAAGAGTTCCTATGGAGGAAATTCAAAAATTTTCAGAGTTCAGTTTTATGAAAATATTTCAGAGTTAATATAATCATAGAAATTTATTTACGAGTTTAAATCCGAAATTTGTAAAAAAAAAAAAAAAGTCAATTTTCAGGAAATATTGTCATAAAAGTTTTGTTATGGAAAATAGACATCTTAGCAGTAAGTTTTAGTTTTTATTCCACGTTTCATATTTACAGCTATTTCACCTTAAAAAGACCGAAAATTTGTCAGAGACCACTTGAAGACCGAAATTGACTGGAATTTGACAGACCATTTCAGACTGATTTTCATCAGAGTCCGTTTGATGACTGAAATATGACAGAGACCATTTTTAGACCAAAAATAGTCAGAGACCAGTTGAAGACCGAAATATAACAGATCATTAAAAGGCCGAAATAATTTCAGAGACCATTTAAGACCTTTAATTCGTCAGAGACCAAAAATATGACAGAACAGTTTAAGCCCAAAATTTGACAGAGTCCAATTTGAGACCAAAATTTGACAGATTCCACTTGAAGACCGAAATTAATCAAAGTCCGCTTTAAGCCCAAAATTACCCACAGTTCACTTTGAGACCAAATTTTGACACAGTCCAGTTGTAGACCAAAATTTATCAACGCTTGCATTTGTTAGTACAGTTTCGCTACTAATAGTACAATTTTAGCTCAATTTTAAGCAGTCATAAATCAGATGGAGTACAATAAATCAAAATAATTACCAAACTTTAGCTCATATCCCTTCCTTAGTTCCCTTTCATAGATTTAATACTAACAGTTCAATCCCCATGAAATTTAAACACACTTGTATTTCGTACATAGTAAAGCAAATGAAAACAGTTAACGAACTCCAACTCCTGTCCCCGCCCAACTCCTTCTCGTATCTTCGTTAATACATGAACAATTTCCCTGAAATTTAACACCGCTGTATTTTAGACGTTGTGCAATAAATACAAACAATTACCGAGCTCCAGCTCCTATAATAAGTATTATTATTAATACCATTATTCTATTATATTATTATTATTATATTATATAATATATATTATAGTATATATCCTATACTATTATAATATTATACTAATATTATAATAGTATTATAATTAATATTTTTATCCACCTTAACCCTTCTCATATCACAGTTAATACCTTTAAAAAAAAAAATCCTGAAATTTTAAGCAAACATATTTCTAACTGAGAAGGTAAAGAAAATAGAGTTATCAAATTCTAGTTCTTGTCCCCTGCCTTAGTTCATATGTACAAAGTCCTTATCATCAGTCCAAATCTCATGAGATTCTAAAACTCAACTACATTTCAGACCACTGTAAAATAAATCAAAAGTAAATTACCGAACTCCAACTCTTGTCCTCCACTATAGTTCAATGTTCATCAATTTAAATCAGATCAAGATACTCCCCAGTCCATCACCTTATGAAAGTAAACATCCTGATCTTTAATATCCTTTGTTTACTCAGCAATGTCATTCATACGGCAATAAAAATCTTCCAGTCATATCGCACCCTACCATCAATATCCTTTGTTTACTCAGCTATGTAATAATCTCACAGTCGAGTCACACCTTACCTTTTCCCTCCCTTACCTTCCCATCCCTTTCCTCCCCCACCCCTTACTTTCCCCCTCTCTTACCATCCCCAACTCAGTTTCGCCCTTATCTCCCCCACATTTCTTACCTTCCCCCCTTGTCTTCCCATACCTTACCTCCCTCTACTCGCCCTTCATCTCTCCATCAACCCCTAAGACCCCCCCCCTTTCATCTTCCCCATTCCCCAACTTTCCCCAAGGTTAAGTGGGATCTTGGATTTGGGTAAAAATATATTAAAAGAAGAAACAAAACTGCATCTGAAAGGTTAGGATAAGGATAATATATTCAACAAATACGTTCAATTACCATAAACAAATAAACTATATTTCAAAGGTTAGGTTAAACGTCAAAGAATAGGAACAAATTATATCCAACCCAATACATACTCCAAGATCAAGAGAGGTTAGGTTAAGGGGTGAAAAATATGAGAGCATATAAGCTAAGTTAGTAAGGGTAGGATAGGTTAGGTTAGGTATGTTATGTTAAGTTAGGTTAGTTTGAGTAAGTTTCTTTATATTAGGATAGGTTAGGTAAGTTTTGTTAAGTTAGTAAGGATGGGATAGGTGAGGTTAAGTAAGTTTAGGTAACTTAAGTTACGTTAGGTTAGGTAAGGGAAGTTAGGTTACGTAAGGGAAGTTACATTAAGTTAGGTTAGGTAAGTTAGGTTTAGTTAGGTTATGTAACCAGGTTAGGTTAGGTTATGTAATTTTGGCTGTGGTCCAGTGGTAGAGTATGTGGCTGTGGCCCAGATGTAGAGTATGTGGCTGTTGCCCAGAGGTAGAGTGTCCAGTGGTATAGTATGTGGCTTTGACCCAGTGGTAGAGTATGTGGCTCTGGTCCAGTTGTAGAGTATGTGGCTTTGGTCCAGAGGTAGAGTATAAGGCTGTTGTCCATTGGTAGAGTATGTGGATGTGGTCCTGTGGTAGAGTATGTGGCTGTGGCCCAGAGGTAGAGTAGGTGGCTGTGGCCCAGTGGTAGATTATGTGGCTGTTGTCCAGTGGAAGAGTATGAGGCTGTGGCCCAGTGGTAGAATATGTGGCTGTGGGTCAGAGGTAGAGAATGTGACTGTGGCCCAGTGGTAGAGTATGAGGCCGAGGCCCAGCATAGGAGTATGTTGCTGTGAGGCTGTGGTAGAGTAAGTGGCTGTGGCCCAGAGGTAGAGTGTCCTGTGGTAGAGTATGTGGCCCAGTGGTAGAGTATGTGGCTCTTGTCAAGTTGTAATGTTTGCAGCTATGGTCCAGAGGTAGAATATGTGGCTGTTGTCCAGTGATAGAGTATGTGGCCGTGGTCCAGTGGTAGAGTATGTGGCTCTGGTTCAGTAGAAGGGTATGTGGCTGTGGTCTATTGGTAGAGAATGCGGCTCTGGTCCTGTCGTAGAGTATGTGGTTTTGGTTCAGTTCTAGAGTATGCAATTGTGGTCCAGTGGTAGAATATGTTGCTGAGGTCCAGTGGTAGAGTATTAGATCAGTGGCCCAGAGGAAGAGTATGTGACTGTGGTCCAGTGGTAAAGTACGTGGCTGTGGTATAGTGGTAGAATATGCGGCTTTGGTCCACTTGTAGAGTATGTGGCTGTGGTCCAGTGGTAGAGTATATGACTGTGGTCCAATGGAAGATAATGTGGCTTTGGTCCAGAGGAAGTTTATGTGGCTGTGGTCCAGAGGTAAAGTATGTGTCACTGGCCCAGTGGTAAAGTATGTGGCTGTGGCTGTTACGGCCACAATGGATCGCAACCGGGTTCTTTTCTGGTGGTACTACAGTTCTGGTATCCGGCCCCAAGTTAGTAGTGGCTTTCAAGGAGTGAGCTCGGTAATGCAAGTAAAACAATAGGGGGGTTGTATTTAATACTACACTTCATAAAATGTCGATATATTTACATATGATTACTTTTCCATCACCTCGTAAATAATCCTAACAAAAGTATTAGTACACCTAATATGTACAAAAGTGTCTCATGGAACACTAAGCGCTCTTTGGTGCTGGCGATACTGTCTTGTACACTACCGTGTTTCCTCATCCGTAGTACTGTCCTCAGCAGGTACCGGGAAACAACAATGAGTCTACCCTGGCCACGGGCCAGCCAGACCACAGTTTCACTAAGTGCTTCCTCGTGAAGGCCCACAATCACAGTCCAACCTGGTGCTGGCTGATACCATCAGCCTCGCGCTGCTGGGCCACTTCACGTGCAAATACTAGGGTAGCGAGCCCTAGGCAGGAGCTTCGTGCAACTCGCTGGTTACTCTCCTCTTCAGCACCTTAGTCAGTCGTCTCTTCTATTAGCCAGCCCGGGTACGGCGAATCCCGTCACTGCCACTCCATAGGTAGAAAGTAGAACACTTCACAGTTCTTTTCCGGCGAAGAAAACTGCTGCTTCCGTAAAGCAGACTGGTGTAGAGACCTTGACTGCCCTGGGTAGACTGCCTGTCCTTGCATCACAGCAGCCCCACGTCGACTCTGTGAATACAAACACGTCGTCAGTACACTGGGACACTAGGAAACAACACTTACTGACTTAGACACATACACCCAACTCCGCCTACAATAGATGGCGCTGATTTTCTAAGCACCACCTCACTAGAGGTCAGCACCGGCTACCTCTCGAGCTACCAGGACAAGAATCTAGCATTTCTGGCTGGTATAGTCTTGTCACTACTAGATGGCGTCGTCCAATTAGTGGGGGTTTCGGGAGCGGACTCACAGATGGCGTTGATGTCGCTGCTTCGTGCTCTGACGATGGACTTGGGTTCGTAACAGTGGCATCAGTGGTAAAGTATGTGGCTCTGGTCCAGTTGTGGTGTATGATGCTGTGGTAGAGTACATGGCTGTGGTCTAGCGGAAGAGTATGTGGCTCTGGTCCAGTGGTAGACTATGTGGCTGTGGTCCTGTGGTAGAGTATGTAGCTCTGGTCCAGTGGTAGAGTATGTGGCTGTGGTCCAGGGGTAGAGTATGTGGCTCTGGTCCATTGGTAGAGTATGTGGCTGTGGTCCTGTGGTAGAGTATGTGGCTCTGGTCCTGTGGTAGAGTATGTGGCTGTGGTCCAGGGGTAGAATATATGTCTATGATCCAGTGGTAGATTATGTGGCTGTGGCCAATTGGTAGAGTATGTAGCTGTGGGCCAGTGGAAGATTATGTGGCTGTCGTCCAGTGGTAGAGTATGTGGCTGTGGTCCAGTGGAAGAGTGTGTGGCTCTGGTTCAGTTGTAGAATATGTGGCTGTGGTCCAATGGAAGAGTATGTGGCTGAGGGATAGAGGAAGATTATGTTGCTGTGGTCTAGTGGTAGAGTATGTGGCTTAGGGCCAGAGGAAGATTATGTGGCTGAGGTTCAGCGGTAGAGTATATGGCTTTGGTTCAGTGATAGAGTATGTGGCGGGGGTCCAGTGGACGAGTATGAGGCTGTGGTCCAGCGCAAGAGTATGTGGGTCTGGTCCAGTTGTAGAGTATGTGGCTGCGGTCCAGAGGTAAAGTATGTGGCTGTTGTCCGGTGGTAGAGAATGTGGCTGCGGTCCAGAGGTAGAGTATGAGGCTGTGGTCCTGTGGTAGAGTATGTGGTTCTGGGTCAGTTGTAGAGAATGTGGCTGTGGTCAGAGTAGTTAGTAAATGGAATGCATTAGGCAGTGATGTGGTGGAGGCTGACTCCATAAGCAGTTTCAAATGTAGATATGACAGAGCCCAGTAGGCTCAGGAATCTGTACACCAGTTGATTGACGGTTGAGAGGCGGGACCAAAGAGACAAAGCTCAACCCCCGCAAGCACACATAGGTGAGTACAGTGACGAACACGGCACAGAGTGACAAACACGGCACATTGTTACGAACACAGCACAAGTTTTATTTTTATTTATATATACAAGAATTATTACATTCTTGTACAGCCACTAGTACGCGTAGCGTTTCGGGCAAGTCCTTAATCCTATGTTCCCTTGAATACGATCCCTGCGAAGAATCGTTTAACAACCAAGTACCCATTTTACTGTTGAGTTAAACAGAGGCTACAGTTAAGGATTTGCGCCCAGTAAATCCTCCCCGGCCAGGATACGAACCCAGGACAAAGTGCTCGCGGAACGCCAGGCGAGCGTCTTACCACTATGCCACGGAGACTGTGGGTAACATGAGAACGACACACAGTGATATAAGCATTGTATTTAGTGACAAAAACCCGATATGTAGTGATATGAACACAGCATAAGAGTAACATAATCACAGCATTCAGTGACATAAACACAGCATAGAGTGACACTGTGGAGAAATGCCCGACAGACCACTGGAACATTATCTAACACAGTGCACAGTTACAAACCCATTAAGATTTCAACTTAGATTCAACAGACCAGAAGAAGGTGTTAAACACATATGGCAAAATCTTACTGAAGCGATCATACGGGTCAGAAATACTCATACTCCGCCCAAGTAAAACAGAAACAAGCAACACTTAGTGGGCCAGCCAGAGGTTTAGGGCCCACGCAGAAATATCCCTGCAAAAAAAAAAAAAGTATAGAGTGACATAAGCATGGCATATAGTGACAAACACAACACGGAGGTAAACACGGCATGATGTGACCAAAATATGACAGTATATTTGCCTTGCCATACCTCTGCCATACCAGAGTGGTATGACATAAACACGACACGAAGTGAGAACACGGTACCTAGTGATCTCTCACAGTAACTAAATAATGTCAATACGACACAATAATGTCACACAATAACTAAATGTGTGGTGTATGTGAAACTCGTTCACAGTCGAGTGTAATGTTGTGCTACCACACAGCTAAACACGCATACACCGTCAGGTGTCGAGGTCTCCACCTATACCTGTGTCAGGTATGAGAAGGTGAGAACTGCACCGAGTTACAAACATGGTATAGTGACGTAAACACAGCAGCTAGTGAAGTTACCGGGAGGAAGTGTTTTAGGGCTTCAGAGAACGGGAGGGAGCGGGAAGAAGTGACATAAACACGAAACGAAATAGCATAAACCCAGCATTGAGATATATTCTTACACATTGAGTTGCATCAACACAGCACTGTGAGATATTATTACACACGGGGTGGCATCAACACAGTACTGTGAGATATTATTACACACGGGGTGGCATCAACATAGCACTGTGAGATATTTTTACACACGGGGTGGCATCAACACAGCACTGTGAGATATTATTACACACGGGGTGGCATCAACACAGTACTGTGAGATATTATTACACACGGGGTGGCATCAACATAGCACTGTGAGATATTTTTACACACGGGGTGACATCAACATAGCACTGTGAGATATTATTACACACGGGGTGGCATCAACATAGCACTGTGAGATATTTTTACACACGGGGTGGCATCAACACAGCACTTAGAGATATTATTACACACGGGAGTGGTATAAACACAGCACTGTGAGATATTATTACACACGGGGTGGCATCAACATAGCACTGTGAGATATTTTTACACACGAGGTGACATCAACACAGCACTGTGAGATATTATTACACATTATAAAAAAACGGAAAAACGTAACATAAACAGTGCAGAGAATGGCATTAACTCCGCACAGAGACATAGACAAGAAACAGAGTGACAAACACGACACGGAGTGACACAAACATGGCACTGTGTGACATAAACTTTACACTGTGTGACATACACATTTTTTTTTGTTTTTGAGATATATACAAGAGTTGTTACATTCCTGTACAGCCAATAGTACGCGTAGCGTTTCGGGCAGGTCCCTGGAATACGATCCCCGCCGCGAAGAATCGTTTAACAACCAAGTACACATTTTACTGTTGAGTTAAACTGAGGCTACAGTTAAGGATTTGCGCCCAGTAAATCCTCCCCGGCCAGGATAAGAACCCATGAAAAAGCGCTCGCGGAATGCCAGGTGAGTGTCGTACCACTACACCACGGAGACTGGAAAAGACACACAGCACATGGTACTCTGTGACATAAACATGGTACTGTGTGACATAAACATGGTACTGTGTGACATAAACATGGTACTGTGAGATATAAACATGGCACTTTAAGACATAAACATGGTACTGTGTGACATAAACATGGTACTGTGAGATATAAACATGGCACTTTGAGACATAAACATGGTACTGTGTGACATAAACATGGTACTGTGAGATATAAACATGGCACTTTGAGACATAAACATGGTACTGTGTGACATAAACATGGTAGTGTGAGATATAAACATGGCACTGTGTGACATAAACATGACACTGTGTGACATAAACATGGCATTGTGTGACATAAACATGACACTGTGTGACATAAACATGGCACTGTGTGACATACACAAGGCACTGTGTGACATAAACATGACACTGTGTGACATTAACATGGCACTGTGTGACATACACAAGGCACTGTGTGACATAAACATGGCCCTGTGTGAAGTAAACATGGCACTGTGTGACATAAACATGGCACTGTGTGACATAAACATGGCACTGTGTGACATAAACATGGCACTGTGTGATGTAACCATGACACTGTGTGACATAAACATGGCACTGTGTGAAGTAAACATGGCACTGTGTGACATAAACATGGCACTGTGTGACGTAAACATGACACTGTGTGACGTAAACATGACACTGTGTGACATAAACATGGCACTGTGTGAAGTAAACATGGCACTGTGTGACATAAACATGGCACTGTGAGACAAAAACATAGCAATGTGAGACATAAACATGGCACTGCGTGAAGTAAACATGGCACTGTGTGACATAAACATGGCACTGTGAGACATAACATGGCACTGTGAGACATAAACATGGCACTGTGTGACATAAACATGGCAATGTGTGAAGTAAACATGGCACTGTGTGAAGTAAACATGGCACTGTGTGAAGTAAACATGGCACTGTGTGACATAAACATGGCACTGTGTGACGTAAACATGACACTGTGTGACGTAAACATGACACTGTGTGACATAAACATGGCACTGTGTGAAGTAAACATGGCACTGTGTGACATAAACATGGCACTGTGAGACAAAAACATAGCAATGTGAGACATAAACATGGCACTGCGTGAAGTAAACATGGCACTGTGTGACATAAACATGGCACTGTGAGACATAACATGGCACTGTGCGACATAAACATGGCACTGTGTGACATAAACATGGCAATGTGTGAAGTAAACATGGCACTGTGTGAAGTAAACATGGCACTGTGTGACATAAACATGGCACTGTGTGAAATAAGCATGACACTGTGTGAGGTAAACATGGCACTGTGTGACATAAACATGGCACTGTGTGACGTAAACATGGCACTGTGTGACATAAACATGGCACTGTGTGACGTAAACATGACACTGTGTGACATAAACATAGCACTGTGTGAAGTAAACATGACACTGTGTGAAGTAAACATGGCACTGTGTGACATAAACATGTAACTGTGTGAAGTAAACATGGCACTGTGTGACATAAATATGGCACTGCGTGACATAAACATGGCACTGTGTGACATAAACATGGCACTGTGTGAAATAAACATGGCACAGTGTGAAATAAACATGGCACTGTGTGACATAAACATGGCACTGTGTGACGTAAACATGGAACTGTGTGAAGTAAACATGGCACTGTGTCACATAAACATAGCACTGTGTGATGTAAACATGGAACTGTGTGAAGTAAACATGGCACTGTGTGACAAACATGGCACTGTGTGACGTAAACATGGCACTGTGTGACATAAACATGGCACTGTGTTACATAAACATAGCACTGTGTGACGTAAACATGACACTGTGTGACATAAACATAGCACTGTGTGAGGTAAACATGACACTGTGTGAAGTAAACATGGCACTGTATGACATAAACATGGCACTGTGTGAAGTAAACATCGCACTGTGTGACATAAACATGGCGCTGCGTGACATAAACATGGCACTGTGTGACATAAACATGACACTGTGTGACGTAAACATGGCACTGTGTGAAGTAAACATGGCACTGTTTGACATAAACATAGCACTGTGTGACGTAAACATGGCACTGTGTAAAGTAAACATGGCACTGTGTGACATAAACATAGCACTGTGTGATGTAAACATGGAACTGTGTGAAGTAAACATGGCACTGTGTGACAAACATGGCACTGTGTGACGTAAACATTGCACTGTGTGACATAAACATGGCACTGTGTGACATAAACATAGCATTGTGTGACATAAACATGGCATTGTGTGACATAAACATGGCACTGTGTGACATAAACAAGGCACTGTGTGACATAAACATGGCACTGTGTGACATAACAATTGGACTGTGTGACATACGCATGGCACTGTGAGACATAAACATGGCACTGTATAACATAAGCATGGCACTGTGTGACATAAACATTACACTGTGTGACATAAACATGGCACTATGTGACATACACATGATACTGTGAGACATAAACATGGCACTATAAGACAAAAACATGGCACTGTGAAACATAAACCTGGCACTGAGCGACATAAATATGGCACTGAGTGACGTAAACATGGCACTGTGTGATATAAACATGGCACTGAGTGACATAAACATGGCACTGTGTGACATAAACATGGCACTGTGTGATGTAACCATGACACTGTGTGACATAAACATGGCACTGTGTGAAGTAAACATGGCACTGTGTGACAAACATGGCACTGTGTGACATAAACATGACACTGTGTGACATAAACATGGCACTGTGTGAAGTAAACATGGCACTGTGTGACATAAACATGGCACTGTGAGACAAAAACAAAGCACTGTGAGACATTAACATAGCACTGCATGAAGTAAACATGGCACTGTGTGACATAAACATGGCACTGTGAGACATAAACATGGCACTGTGTGAAGTAAACATTGCACTGTGTGACATAAAAATGGCACTGTGTGACATAAATATGGCAATGTGTGAAGTAAACATTGCACTGTGTGAAGTAAACATGGCACTGTGTGACATAAACATGGCACTGTGTGAAATAAGCATGACACTGTGTGAGGTAAACATGGCACTGTGTGACATAAACATGGCACTGTGTGACGTAAACATGGCACTGTGTGACATAAACATAGCACTGTGTGACGTAAACATGACACTGTGTGACATAAACATAGCACAAAGGGAAGTAAGCATGACACTGTGTAAAGTAAACATGGCACTGTGTGAAGTAAACATGGCACTGAGTGACATAAACATGGCACTGTGTGAAGTAAACTTGGCACTGTGTGACATAAACATGGCACTGCATGTCATAAACATTACAATGTGTGAAGTAAACATGGCGCTGTGTAACGTAAACATGGCACTATGTGAAGTAAACATGGGACTATAAGACATAAACATGGCACTGTGTGACATAAACATGGCACTGTGTGACGTAAGCATGACACTGTGTGACATAAACATGGCACTGTGTGACAATAACATGGCACTGTGTGATGTAAACATGACACTGTGTGACATAAACATGGCACTGTGTGAAGTAAACATTACACTGTGTGACATAAACATGGCACTGTGTGACGTAAACATGACAATGTGTGACATAAACATGGCACTGTGTGAGGAAAACATGGCACTGTGTGACATAAACATGGCACTGTGAGACAAAAACATGGCACTGTGAGACCAAAACATAGCACTGTGAGACATAAACATAGCACTGCGAGAAGTAAGCATGGCACTGTGTGACATAAACATGGCACTGTGAGACATAAACATGGCACTGTGTGAAGTAAACATTGCACTGTGTGACATTAAAATGGCACTGTGTGACATAAACATGGCAATGTGTGAAGTCAACATGGCACTGTGTGAAGTTAACATGGCACTGTGTGACATAAACATGGCACTGTGTGAAATAAGCATGACACTGTGTGAGGTAAACATGGCACTGTGTGACATAAACATGGCACTGTGTGACGTAAACATGGCACTGTGTGACATAAACATAGCACTGTGAGACGTAAACATGACACTGTGTGACATACACATAGCACTGTGTGAAGTAAACATGACACTGTGTGAAGTAAACATGGCACTGAGTGACATAAACATGGCACTGTGTGACATAAACATGGCACTGTGTGATGTAACCATGACACTGTGTGACATAAACATGGCACTGTGTGAAGTAAACATGGCACTGTGTGACAAACATGGCACTGTGTGACATAAACATGACACTGTGTGACATAAACATGGCACTGTGTGAAGTAAACATGGCACTGTGTGACATAAACTTGGCACTGTGAGACAAAAACAAAGCACTGTGAGACATTAACATAGCACTGCATGAAGTAAACATGGCACTGTGTGACATAAACATGGCACTGTGAGACATAAACATGGCACTGTGTGAAGTAAACATTGCACTGTGCGACATAAAAATGGCACTGTGTGACATAAATATGGCAATGTGTGAAGTAAACATTGCACTGTGTGAAGTAAACATGGCACTGTGTGACATAAACATGGCACTGTGTGAAATAAGCATGACACTGTGTGAGGTAAACATGGCACTGTGTGACATAAACATGGCACTGTGTGACGTAAACATGGCACTGTGTGACATAAACATAGCACTGTGTGACGTAAACATGACACTGTGTGACATAAACAGAGCACAAAGGGAAGTAAGCATGACACTGTGTGAAGTAAACATGGCACTGTGTGAAGTAAACATGGCACTGAGTGACATAAACATGGCACTGTGTGAAGTAAACTTGGCACTGTGTGACATAAACATGGCACTGCATGTCATAAACATTACAATGTGTGAAGTAAACATGGCGCTGTGTAACGTAAACATGGCACTATGTGAAGTAAACATGGCACTATAAGACATAAAAATGGCACTGTGTGACATAAACATGGCACTGTGTGATATAAACATAGCACTGTGTGATGTGAACATGGAACTGTGTGACATAAACATGGCACTGCATGTCATAAACATTACAATGTGTGAAGTAAACATGGCGCTGTGTAACGTAAACATGGCACTGTGTGAAGTAAACATGGCACTGTGTGACAAACATGGCACTGTGTGACGTAAACATGGTACTGTGTGACATAAACATGGCACTCTGTGACATAAACATAGGACTGTGTGACGTAAACGTGGACCTGTGTGAAGTACACATGACACTGTGTGACATAAACATGGAACTGTGTGACATAAACAAGGCACTGAGCGAAATAAATATGGCATTGAGTGACGTAAACATGGCACTGTGTGACGTAAGCATGACACTGTGGGACATGAACATGGCACTGTGTGAAGTAAACATGGCACTGTGTTACATATACATTACACTGTGAGACAAAAATATGGCACTGTGTGAAGTAAACATGGCACTGTGTGACATAAACATTACACTGTGAGACAAAAACATAGCACTGTGAGACATAAACATGGCACTGTGTGACGTAAACATGGAACTGTGTGACATAAACATTGCATTGTGTGACATAAACATAGCACTATGTGACGTCAACATGGACCTGTGTGAAGTAAACATGGCACTGTGTCAAATAAACATGGCACTGTAAGACATAAACATGGCACTCAGAGACATAAACATGGCACTGTGATACATTATCATGGAACTGTGTGACATACACATGGCACTGTGTGACATAAACATTGCACTGTATGACATAAACATGGCACTGTGTGACATAAACATGGCACTCTGTGACATAAACATGGCACTGTGTGACTTAAACATTACACTGTGTGACATAAACATGGCACTGTGTGACATACACATGATACTGTGAGACATAAACATGGCACTGTAAGACATAAACATGGCACTGTGAAACATAAACATGGCACTGAGCGACATATATATGGCACTGAGTGACGTAAACATGACACTGTGTGACATAAACATGATACCATGTGACATAAACATGACATTGTGTGACATACGCATATCACTGTGTGACTTACACATGGCTTTGTGTGACATACGCATGGCACTGTGTGACATAAACATAGCACTGTGTAACATAAACATGGCACTGTGTGACATAAACATGGCACTGTGCGACGTCAGCATGACACTGTGTGACATAAACATGGCACTGTGTGACGTAAACATGGAACTGTGTGACATAAACATAGCACTGTGTGACGTAAACATGACACTGTGTAACATAAACATAGCACAAAGGGAAGTAAACATTGCACTGTGTGAAGTAAACATGGCACTGTGTAAAGTAACAATGGCACTGTGTGACATAAACATGGCACTGAGTGACGTAAACATGGCACTGTGTGACATAAACATGGCACTGTGTGACGTAAACATGGCACTGTGTGCCGTAAACATGGCACTGTGTGAAGTAAACATTGCACTGTGTGACATAAACATTGCACTGTGTGACATAACCATTGCAGTGTGACATATGCATGGCACAGTGAGACATAAACATGGCACTGTATGACATAAACATGGCACTGTGTGACATAAACATGGCACTGTGTGACACAAACATGGCACTGTGTGACATAAACATGGCAATGTGTGACATAACCATTGCACAGTGTGACATACGCATGGCACTGTGAGACATAAACATGGCACTGTATGACATAAATATGGCACTGAGTGACATAAACATTGCACTGTGTGACATAAACATTACACTGTGTGACATAAACATGGCACTGTGTGACATAAACATGGCACTGTGTGACATAACTATTGCAGTGTGACATATGCATGGCACAGTGAGACATATACATGGCACTGTATGACATAAACATGGCACTGTGTGACATAAACATGGCACTGTGTGACACAAACATGGCACTGTGTGACATAAACATTGCACTGTGTGACATAACCATTGCAGTGTGACATATGCATGGCACAGTGAGACATAAACATGGCACTGTATGACATAAACATGGCACTGTGTGACATAAACATGGCACTGTGTGACACAAACATGGCACTGTGTGACATAAACATGGCAATGTGTGACATAACCATTGCACAGTGTGACATACGCATTACACTGTGAGACATAAACATGGCACTGTGTGACATAAACATGGCACTGTATGACATAAATATGGCACTGAGTGACATAAACATTGCACTGTGTGACATAAACATTACACTGTGTGACATAAACATGGCACTGTGTGACATACACATGATACTGTAAGACATAAACATGGCACTATAAGACATAAACATGGCACTGTGAAACAAAAACATGGCACTGAGCGACATAAATATGTCACTGAGTGACGTAAACATGGCACTGTGTGACATAAACATTACACTGTGAGACAAAAACATAGCACTGAGAGACATAAACATGGCACTGTGTGACATACACATAGCACTGTGTGACATACACATGGGACTGTGTGACATAAACATGGAACTGTGAGACAAAAACATGCAACTGTGTGTAGTAAACATGGCACTGTGTGACATAAACATTACACTGTGAGACAAAAACATAGCACTGAGAGACATAAACATGGCACTGTGTGACGAAAAAATGGCACTATGTGACATAAACATGGCATTGTGTGACATAAACATAGCACTGTGTGACGTAAAGATGGAACTGTGTGAAGTAAACATGGCACTGTGTGACATAAACATGGCACTGTGTGACATAAACATGGCCTGTGTGACATAAACATGGCACTGTGTGACATAAACATGGCAATGTGTGACATAAACATGGCACAGTGTGACATACGAATGGCACTGTGAGACATAAACATGGCACTGTGTGACGTAAACATGGCACTGTGTGACATAAACATGGCACTGTGTGACATAAACATGGCACTGTAAGACATAAACATGGCACTGTGAAACATAAACATGGCACTGAGCGACGTAAGCATGACACTGTGTGACATAAACATGGCACAGTGTGAAGTAAACATTGCACTGTGTGACATAAAAATGGCACTGTGTGACATAAATATGGCAATGTGTGAAGTAAACATGGCACTGTGTGAAGTAAACATGGCACTGTGTGACATAAACATGGCATTGTGTGACATAAACATAGCATTGTGTGATGTAAAGATGGAACTGTGTGAAGTAAACATTGCACTGTGTGACATAAACATGGCACTGTGTGACATAAACATGGCCTGTGTGACATAAACATGGCACTGTGTGACATAAACATGGCAATGTGTGACATAAACATGGCACAGTGTGACATACGAATGGCACTGTGAGACATAAACATGGCACTGTGTGACGTAAACATGGCACTGTGTGACATAAACATGGCACTGCATGTCATAAACATTACAATGTGTGAAGTAAACATGGCGCTGTGTAACGTAAACATGGCACTATGTGAAGTAAACATGGCACTATAAGACATAAACATGGCACTGTGTGACATAAACATGGCACTGTGTGATATAAACATAGCACTGTGTGATGTGAACATGGAACTGTGTGACATAAACATGGCACTGCATGTCATAAACATTACAATGTGTGAAGTAAACATGGCGCTGTGTAACGTAAACATGGCACTGTGTGAAGTAAACATGGCACTGTGTGACAAACATGGCACTGTGTGACGTAAACATGGTACTGTGTGACATAAACATGGCACTCTGTGACATAAACATAGGACTGTGTGACGTAAACGTGGACCTGTGTGAAGTAAACATGACACTGTGTGACATAAACATGGAACTGTGTGACAAAAACAAGGCACTGAGCGAAATAAATATGGCATTGAGTGACGTAAACATGGCACTGTGTGACGTAAGCATGACACTGTGGGACATGAACATGGTACTGTGTGAAGTAAACATGGCACTGTGTTACATAAACATTACACTGTGAGACAAAAATATGGCACTGTGTGAAGTAAACATGGCACAGTGTGACATAAACATTACACTGTGAGACAAAAACATAGCACTGTGAGACATAAACATGGCACTGTGTGACGTAAACATGGAACTGTGTGACATAAACATTGCATTGTGTGACATAAACATAGCACTATGTGACGTCAACATGGACCTGTGTGAAGTAAACATGGCACTGTGTCAAATAAACATGGCACTGTAAGACATAAACATGGCACTCAGAGACATAAACATGGCACTGTGATACATTATCATGGAACTGTGTGACATACACATGGCACTGTGTGACATAAACATTGCACTGTATGACATAAACATGGCACTGTGTGACATAAACATGGCACTCTGTGACATAAACATGGCACTGTGTGACTTAAACATTACACTGTGTGACATAAACATGGCACTGTGTGACATACACATGATACTGTGAGACATAAACATGGCACTGTAAGACATAAACATGGCACTGTGAAACATAAACATGGCACTGAGCGACATATATATGGCACTGAGTGACGTAAACATGACACTGTGTGACATAAACATGATACCATGTGACATAAACATGACATTGTGTGACATACACATAGCACTGTGTGACATACGCATATCACTGTGTGACTTACACATGGCTTTGTGTGACATACGCATGGCACTGTGTGACATAATCATAGCACTGTGTAACATAAACATGGCACTGTGTGACATAAACATGGCACTGTGCGACGTCAGCATGACACTGTGTGACATAAACATGGCACTGTGTGACGTAAACATGGAACTGTGTGACATAAACATAGCACTGTGTGACGTAAACATGACACTGTGTAACATAAACATAGCACAAAGGGAAGTAAACATTGCACTGTGTGAAGTAAACATGGCACTGTGTAAAGTAACAATGGCACTGTGTGACATAAACATGGCACTGTGTGACGTAAACATGGCACTGTGTGCCGTAAACATGGCACTGAGTGAAGTAAACATTGCACTGTGTGACATAAACATTGCACTGTGGGACATAACCATTGCAGTGTGACATATGCATGGCACAGTGAGACATAAACATGGCACTGTATGACATAAACATGGCACTGTGTGACATAAACATGGCACTGTGTGACACAAACATGGCACTGTGTGACATAAACATGGCAATGTGTGACATAACCATTGCACAGTGTGACATACGCATTACACTGTGAGACATAAACATGGCACTGTGTGACATAAACATGGCACTGTATGACATAAATATGGCACTGAGTGACATAAACATTGCACTGTGTGACATAAACATTACACTGTGTGACATAAACATGGCACTGTGTGAAATACACATGATACTGTAAGACATAAACATGGCACTATAAGACATAAACATGGCACTGTGAAACAAAAACATGGCACTGAGCGACATAAATATGTCACTGAGTGACGTAAACATGGCACTGTGTGACATAAACATGATACTGTGTGACATAAACATGACACTGTGTAACATACACATAGCACTGTGTGACATACACATGGGACTGTGTGACATAAACATGGAACTGTGAGACAAAAACATGCAACTGTGTGTAGTAAACATGGCACTGTGTGACATAAACATTACACTGTGAGACAAAAACATAGCACTGAGAGACATAAACATGGCACTGTGTGACGTAAAAATGGCACTATGTGACATAAACATGGCATTGTGTGACATAAACATAGCACTGTGTGACGAAAAGATGGAACTGTGTGAAGTAAACATGGCACTGTGTGACATAAACATGGCACTGTGTGACATAAACATGGCCTGTGTGACGTAAACATGGCACTGTGTGACATAAACATGGCAATGTGTGACATAAACATGGCACAGTGTGACATACGAATGGCACTGTGAGACATAAACATGGCACTGTGTGACGTAAACATGGCACTGTGTGACATAAACATGGCACTGTGTGACATAAACATGGCACTGTAAGACATAAACATGGCACTGTGAAACATAAACATGGCACTGAGCGACGTAAGCATGACACTGTGTGACATAAACATGGCACAGTGTGAAGTAAACATTACACTGTGTGACATAAAAATGGCACTGTGTGACATAAATATGGCAATGTGTGAAGTAAACATGGCACTGTGTGAAGTAAACATGGCACTGTGTGACATAAACATGGCATTGTGTGGCATAAACATAGCATTGTGTGATGTAAAGATGGAACTGTGTGAAGTAAACATTGCACTGTGTGACATAAACATGGCACTGTGTGACATAAACATGGCCTGTGTGACATAAACATGGCACTGTGTGACATAAACATGGCAATGTGTGACATAAACATGGCACAGTGTGACATACGAATGGCACTGTGAGACATAAACATGGCACTGTGTGACGTAAACATGGCACTGTGTGACATAAACATGGCACTGTGTGACATAAACATGGCACTGTGTGACATAAAAATGACATTGTGTGACATTATCATGGCACTGTGTGACATACACATAGCACTCTGTGACATAAACATGGCACTGTGTGTTATAAACATGGCACTGTGTGACATAAACATGGCACTGTGTGACATAAACATGGCACTGTGTGACATAAACATTATACTGTGTGACATAAACATGGCACTGTGTGACATACACATGATACTGTGAGACATAAACATGGCACTGTGAAACATAAACATGGAACTGAGCTACGTAAGCATGACACTGTGTGACATAAACATGGCACTGTGTGACATAAACATGACACTGTGTGACATACACATAGCACTGCGTGACATACGCATGGCACTGTGTGACATACACATGGCACTGTGTGACATACGCATGGCACTGTGTGACATAAACATGGCACTGTGTGATGTAAACATGACACTGTGTGACATAAACATTTCACAGTGTGAAGTAAACATGGCACTGTGTGACATAAACATGGCACTGTGTGACGTAAACATGACACTGTGTGACATAAACATGGCACTGTGTGAAGTAAACATGGCACTGTGTGACATAAACATGGCACTGTGTGAAATAAGCAAGACACTGTGTGAGGTAAACATGGCACTGTGTGACATAAACATGGCACTGTGTGAAATAAGCAAGACACTGTGTGAGGTAAACATAACACTGTGTGACGTAAACATGGCACTGTGTGACATGAACATAGCACTGTGTGATGTAAACATGACACTGTGTGACATTAACATAGCACTGTGTGAAGTAAACATGACACTGTGTGCAGTAAACATGGCACTGTGTGACATAAACATGGCACTGTGTGAAGTAAACATCGCCCTATGTGACATAAACATGGCACTGCGTGACATAAACATGGCACTGTGTGACATAAACATGACACTGTGTGACATAAACATGGCACTGTGTGAAGTAAACATGGCACTGTTTGACATAAACATGGCCATGTGTGACGTAAACATGGCAGTGTGTGAAGTAAACATGGCACTATGTGACATAAACATGGCATTCTGTGACAAAAACATGGCATTGTGTGACATAAACATGGCACTGTGTGTCATAAACATGGCACTGTGTGACATAAACATGGCACTATGTGACAAAACACTTGGACAGTGTGACATACTCATGGCACTGTATGACATAAACATTGCACTGTATGACATAAACATGGCACTGTGTGACATAAACATGGCACTGTGTGACATAAACATTACACTGTGTGACATAAACATGGCACTGTGTGACATACACATGATACTGTGAAACATAGACATGACACTATAAGACATAAACATGGCACTGTGAAACATAAACCTGGCACTGAGCGACATAAATATGGCACTGAGTGACGTAAACATGGCACTGTGTGACATAAACATGATACTGTGTGACATAAACATGACACTGTGTGACATACACATATCACTGTGTGACATACACATGGGACTGTGTGACATACGCATGGCACTGTGTGACATAAACATGGCACTGTGTGACATAAACATGGCACTGTAAGACAAAAACATAGCACTGAGAGACATAAACATGGCACAGTGACGTAAACATGGCACTGTGTGACATTAACATAACATTGTGTGACATATGCATAGCACTGTGTGATGTAAACATGGAACTGTGTGAAGTAAACATGGCACTGTGTGACATAAACATGGCAATGTGTGACATAAACATGGCACAGTGTGACATACGCATGGCACTGTTTGACATAAACATGGCACTGTGTGACATAACATGGCAATGCGTGACATAAAGATGGCACAGTGTGACATGAACATAGCACTGTGTGATGTAAACATGACACTGTGTGACATTAACATAGCACTGTGTGAAGTAAACATGACACTGTGTGAAGTAAATATGGCACTGTGTGACATAAACATGGCACTGTGTGAAGTAAACATCGCCCTATGTGACATAAACATGGCACTGCGTGACATAAACATGGCACTGTGTGACATAAACATGACACTGTGTGACATAAACATGGCACTGTGTGAAGTAAACATGGCACTGTTTGACATAAACATGGCCATGTGTGACGTAAACATGGCTCTGTGTGAAGTAAACATGGCACTATGTGACATAAACATGGCATTGTGTGACATAAACATGGCATTGTGTGACATAAACATGGCACTGTGTGTCATAAACATGGCACTGTGTGACATAAACATGGCACTATGTGACAAAACACTTGGACAGTGTGACATACTCATGGCACTTTATGACATAAACATTGCACTGTATGACATAAACATGGAACTGTGTGACATAAACATGGCACTGTGTGACATAAACATTACACTGTGTGACATAAACATGGCACTGTGTGACATACACATGATACTGTAAGACATAAACATGGCACTATAAGACATAAACATGGCACTGTGAAACAAAAACATGGCACTGAGCGACATAAATATGTCACTGAGTGACGTAAACATGGCACTGTGTGACATAAACATGATACTGTGTGACATAAACATGACACTGTGTGACATACACATAGCACTGTGTGACATACACATGGGACTGTGTGACATAAACATGGAACTGTGAGACAAAAACATGCAACTGTGTGTAGTAAACATGGCACTGTGTGACATAAACATTACACTGTGAGACAAAAACATAGCACTGAGAGACATAAACATGGCACTGTGTGACGTAAAAATGGCACTATGTGACATAAACATGGCAATGTGTGACATAAACATAGCACTGTGTGACGTAAAGATGGAACTGTGTGAAGTAAACATGGCACTGTGTGACATAAACATGGCACTGTGTGACATAAACATGGCCTGTGTGACATAAACACGGCACTGTGTGACATAAACATGGCAATGTGTGACATAAACATGGCACAGTGTGACATACGAATGGCACTGTGAGACATAAACATGGCACTGTGTGACGTAAACATGGCACTGTGTGACATAAACATGGCACTGTGTGACATAAACATGGCACTGTAAGACATAAACATGGCACTGTGAAACATAAACATGGCACTGAGCGACGTAAGCATGACACTGTGTGACATAAACATGGCACAGTGTGAAGTAAACATTGCACTGTGTGACATAAAAATGGCACTGTGTGACATAAATATGGCAATGTGTGAAGTAAACATGGCACTGTGTGAAGTAAACATGGCACTGTTTGACATAAACATGGCATTGTGTGACATAAACATAGCATTGTGTGATGTAAAGATGGAACTGTGTGAAGTAAACATTGCACTGTGTGACATAAACATGGCACTGTGTGACATAAACATGGCCTGTGTGACATAAACATGGCACTGTGTGACATAAACATGGCAATGTGTGACATAAACATGGCACAGTGTGACATACGAATGGCACTGTGAGACATAAACATGGCACTGTGTGACGTAAACATGGCACTGTGTGACATAAACATGGCACTATGTGACATAAACATGGCACTGTGTGACATAAAAATGACATTGTGTGACATTAACATGGCACTGTGTGACATACACATAGCACTCTGTGACATAAACATGGCACTGTGTGTTATAAACATGGCACTGTGTGACATAAACATGGCACTGTGTGACATAAACATGGCACTGTGTGACATAAACATTATACTGTGTGACATAAACATGGCACTGTGTGACATACACATGATACTGTGAGACATAAACATGGCACTGTGAAACATAAACATGGCACTGAGCTACGTAAGCATGACACTGTGTGACATAAACATGGCACTGTGTGACATAAACATGACACTGTGTGACATACACATAGCACTGCGTGACATACGCATGGCACTGTGTGACATACGCATGGCACTGTGTGACATAAACATGGCACTGTGTGATGTAAACATGACACTGTGTGACATAAACATTTCACAGTGTGAAGTAAACATGGCACTGTGTGACATAAACATGGCACTGTGTGACGTAAACATGACACTGTGTGACATAAACATGGCACTGTGTGAAGTAAACATGGCACTGTGTGACATAAACATGGCACTGTGTGAAATAAGCAAGACACTGTGTGAGGTAAACATGGCACTGTGTGACATAAACATGGCACTGTGTGAAATAAGCAAGACACTGTGTGAGGTAAACATAACACTGTGTGACGTAAACATGGCACTGTGTGACATGAACATAGCACTGTGTGATGTAAACATGACACTGTGTGACATTAACATAGCACTGTGTGAAGTAAACATGACACTGTGTGAAGTAAACATGGCACTGTGTGACATAAACATGGCACTGTGTGAAGTAAACATCGCCCTATGTGACATAAACATGGCACTGCGTGACATAAACATGGCACTGTGTGACATAAACATGACACTGTGTGACATAAACATGGCACTGTGTGAAGTAAACATGGCACTGTTTGACATAAACGTGGCCATGTGTGACGTAAACATGGCACTGTGTGAAGTAAACATGGCACTATGTGACATAAACATGGCATTGTGTGACATAAACATGGCATTGTGTGACATAAACATGGCACTGTGTGTCATAAACATGGCACTGTGTGACATAAACATGGCACTATGTGACAAAACACTTGGACAGTGTGACATACTCATGGCACTGTATGACATAAACATTGCACTGTATGACATAAACATGGCACTGTGTGACATAAACATGGCACTGTGTGACATAAACATTACACTGTGTGACATAAACATGGCACTGTGTGACATACACATGATACTGTGAAACATAGACATGACACTATAAGACATAAACATGGCATTGAGAAACATAAACCTGGCACTGAGCGACATAAATATGGCACTGAGTGACGTAAACATGGCACTGTGTGACATAAACATGATACTGTGTGACATAAACATGACACTGTGTGACATACACATATCACTGTGTGACATACACATGGGACTGTGTGACATACGCATGGCACTGTGTGACATAAACATGGCACTGTGTGACATAAACATGGCACTGTAAGACAAAAACATAGCACTGAGAGACATAAACATGGCACAGTGACGTAAACATGACACTGTGTGACATTAACATAACATTGTGTGACATATGCATAGCACTGTGTGATGTAAACATGGAACTGTGTGAAGTAAACATGGCACTGTGTGACATAAACATGGCAATGTGTGACATAAACATGGCACAGTGTGACATACGCATGGCACTGTTTGACATAAACATGGCACTGTGTGACATAACATGGCAATGCGTGACATAAACATGGCACAGTGTGACATGAACATAGCACTGTGTGATGTAAACATGACACTGTGTGACATTAACATAGCACTGTGTGAAGTAAACATGACACTGTGTGAAGTAAACATGGCACTGTGTGACATAAACATGGCACTGTGTGAAGTAAACATCGCCCTATGTGACATAAACATGGCACTGCGTGACATATACATGGCACTGTGTGACATAAACATGACACTGTGTGACATAAACAAGGCACTGTGTGAAGTAAACATGGCACTGTTTGACATAAACATGGCCATGTTTGACGTAAACATGGCTCTGTGTGAAGTAAACATGGCACTATGTGACATAAACATGGCATTGTGTGACATAAACATGGCATTGTGTGACATAAACATGGCACTGTGTGTCATAAACATGCCACTGTGTGACATAAACATGGCACTATGTGACAAAACACTTGGACAGTGTGACATACTCATGGCACTTTATGACATAAACATTGCACTGTATGACATAAACATGGCACTGTGTGACATAAACATGGCACTGTGTGACATAAACATTACACTGTGTGACATAAACATGGCACTGTGTGACATACACATGATACTGTGAAACATAGACATGACACTATAAGACATAAACATGGCACTGTGAAACATAAACCTGGCACTGAGCGACATAAATATGGGACTGAGTGACGTAAACATGGCACTGTGTGACATAAACATGATACTGTGTGACATACACATGGGACTGTGTGACATACGCATGGCACTGTGTGACATAAACATGGCACTGTGTGACATAAACATGGCACTGTAAGACAAAAACATAGCACTGAGAGACATAAACATTGTACAGTGACGTAAACATGGCACTGTGTGACATACGCATGGCACTGTTTGACATAAACATGGCACTGTGTGACATAACATGGCAATGCGTGACATAAACATAGCACAGTGTGACATACGCATGGCACTGTGAGACATAAACATGGCACTGTGTGACGTAAACATGGCACTGTGTGACAAAAACATGGCACTGTGTGACATAAACATGACACTGTGTGACATTAACATGGCACTGTGTGACATACACATGGTACTCTGTGACATAAACATGGCACTGTGTGACACAAACATTGCACTGTTTGACATAAACATGGCAGTGTGTGACATAAACATGGCAGTGTGTGACATAAACATGGCACTCTGTGACTTAAATATTACAATGTGTCATATAAACATGGAACTGTTTGACATACACATGAAACTGTGAGACATAATCATGGCACTGTAAAACATAAACATGGCACTGTGAGACATAAACAAGGCACTGAGCGAAATAAATATGGCACTGAGTGACGTAAACATGGCACTGTGTGACGTAAGCATGACACTGTGTGACATAAACATGGAACTGTGAGACAAAAACATGGCACTGTGTGACATACGCATAGCACTGTGTGACATAAACATAGCATTGTGTGACGTCAACATGGACCTGTGTGAAGTAAACATGGCACTGTGTGAAATAAACATGGCACTGTAAGACATAAACATGGCACTCAGAGACATAAACATGGCACTGTGAGACATAAACATGGCACTGTGTGACATACACATGGCACTGTGTGACATAAACATTGCACTGTGTGACATAAACATGGCACTGTGTGACATAAACATGGCACTGTGTGACATAAACATGGCACTGTGTGACTTAAACATTACACGGTGTGACATAAACATGACACTGTGTGACATGCACATGATACTGTGAGACATAAACATGGCACTGTAAGACATAAACATGGCACTGTGAAACATAAACATGGCACTGGACGACATATATATGACACTGAGTGACGTATACATGACACTGTGTGACATAAACATGATACTGTGTGACATAAACATGACATTGTGTGACATACACATAGCACTGTGTGACATATGCATGGCACTGTGTGACATACACATGGGTTTGTGTGACATACGCATGGCACTGTGTGACTTAAATATAGCACTGTGTAACATAAACATGGCACTATGTGACATAAACATGGCACTGAGTGACGTCAGCATGACACTGTGTGACATAAACATGGCACTGTGTGACATAAACATGGCACAGTGTGAAGTAAACATGGCACTGTGTGACATAAACATGGCACTGTGTGACGTAAACATGACACTGTGTGACATAAACATGGCACTGTGTGAAGTAAACATGGCACTGTGTGACATAAACATGGCACTGTGTGAAAAAGCATGACACTGTGTGAGGTAAACATGGCACTGTGTGACAGAAACATGGCACTGTGTGACGTAAACATGGCACTGTGTGACATGAACATAGCACTGTGTGATGTGAACATGACACTGTGTGACATTAACATAGCACTGTGTGAAGTAAACATGACTCTGTGTGAAGTAAACATGGCACTGTGTGACATAAACATGGCACTGTGTGAAGTTAACATCGCACTGTGTGACATAAACATGGCACTGCGTGACATAAACATGGCACTGTGTGACATAAACATGACACTGTGTGACATAAACATGGCACTGTGTGAAGTAAACATGGCACTGTTTGACATAAACATGGCCATGTGTGACGTAAACATGGCACTGTGTGAAGTAAACATGGCACTGTGTGACATAAACATGGCATTGTGTGACATAAACATGGCATTGTGTGACATAAACATAGCACTGTGTGTCATAAACATGGCACTGTGTGACATAAACATGGCACTATGTGACAAAATACTTGGACAGTGTGACATACTCATGGCACTGTATGACATAAACATTGCACTGTATGACATAAACATAGCACTGTGTGACATAAACATGGCACTGTGTGACATAAACATTACACTGTGTGACATAAACATGGCACTGTGTGACGTACACATGATACTGTGAAACATAGACATGACACTATAAGACATAAACATGGCACTGTGAAACATAAACCTGGCACTGAGCGACATAAATATGGCACTGAGTGACGTAAACATGGCACTGTGTGACATAAACATGATACTGTGTGACATAAACATGACACTGTGTGACATACACATAGCACTGTGTGACATACACATGGGACTGTGTGACATACGCATGGCACTGTGTGACATAAACATGGCACTGTGTGACATAAACATGGCACTGTAAGACAAAAACATAGCACTGAGAGACATAAACATTTCACTATGTGAAGTAAACATGGCACTGTGTGACATAATCATGGAACTGTGAGACAAAAACATGGCACTGTGTGAAGTAAACATGGCACTGTGTGACATAAACATTACACTGTGAGACAAAAACATAGCACTGAGAGACATAAACATGGCACAGTGACGTAAACATGGCACTGTGTGACATTAACATAACATTGTGTGACATAAGCATAGCACTGTGTGATGTAAACATGGAACTGTGTGAAGTAAACATGGCACTGTGTGACATAAACATGGCAATGTGTGACATAAACATGGCACAGTGTGACATACGCAGGGCACTGTTTGACATAAACATGGCACTGTGTGACATAACATGGCAATGTGTGACATAAACATGGCACAGTGTGACATACGCATGGCACTGTGAGACATAAACATGGCACTGTGTGACGTAAACATGGCACTGTGTGACATAAACATGGCACTGTGTGACATAAACATGACACTGTGTGACATTAACATGGCACTGTGTGACATACACATGGCACTCTGTGACATAAACATGGCACTGTGTGACACAAACATTGCACTGTTTGACATAAACATGGCAGTGTGTGACATAAACATGGCACTCTGTGAATTAAATATTACAATGTGTCACATAAACATGGAACTGTTTGACATACACATGAAACTGTGAGACATAATCATGGCACTGTAAAACATAAACATAGCACTGTAAGACATAAACAAGGCACTGAGCGAAATAAATATGGCACTGAGTGACGTAAACATGGCACTGTGTGACGTAAGCATGACACAGTGTGACATAAACATGGAATTGTGAGACAAAAACATGGCACTGTGTGACATACGCATAGCACTGTGTGACATAAACATAGCACTATGTGACGTCAACATGGACCTGTGTGAAGTAAACATGGCACTGTGTGAAATAAACATGGCACTGTAAGACATAAACATGGCACTCAGAGACATAAACATGGCACTGTGAGACATAAACATGGCACTGTGACACATTAACATGGCACTGTGTGACATACACATGGCACTGTGTGACATAAACATGGCACTGTGTGACATAAACATGGCGCTGTGTGACATAAACATGGCACTGTGTGACTTAAACATTACACGGTGTGACATAAACATGACACTGTGTGACATGCACAAGATACTGTGAGACATAAACATGGCACTGTAAGACATAAACATGGCACTGTGAAACATAAACATGGCACTGAGCGACATATATATGGCACTGAGTGACGTATACATGACACTGTGTGACGTAAACATGATACTGTGTGACATAAACATGACATATGTGACATACACATAGCACTGTGTGACATATGCATGGCACTGTGTGACATACACATGGGTTTGTGTGACATACGCATGGCACTGGGTGACTTAAACATAGCACTGTGTAACATAAACATGGCACTGTGTGACATAAACATGGCACTGTGTGACGTCAGCATGACACTGTGTGACATAAACATGGCACTGTGTGACATAAACATGGCACTGTGTGATGTAAACATGACACTGTGTGACATAAACATGGCACTGTGTGAAGTAAACATGGCACTATGTGACATAAACATGGCACTGTGTGACGTAAACATGACACTGTGTAACATAAACATGGCACTGTGTGACATAAACATGGCACTGAGTGACGTCAGCATGACACTGTGTGACATAAACATGGCACTGTGTGACATAAACATGGCACAGTGTGAAGTAAACATGGCACTGTGTGACATAAACATGGCACTGTGTGACGTAAACATGACACTGTGTGACATAAACATGGCACTGTGTGAAGTAAACATGGCACTGTGTGACATAAACATGGCACTGTGTGAAAAAAGCATGACACTGTGTGAGGTAAACATGGCACTGTGTGACAGAAACATGGCACTGTGTGACGTAAACATGGCACTGTGTGACATGAACATAGCACTGTGTGATGTGAACATGACACTGTGTGACATTAACATAGCACTGTGTGAAGTAAACATGACACTGTGTGAAGTAAACATGGCACTGTGTGACATAAACATGGCACTGTGTGAAGTTAACATCGCACTGTGTGACATAAACATGGCACTGCGTGACATAAACATGGCACTGTGTGACATAAACATGACACTGTGTGACATAAACATGGCACTGTGTGAAGTAAACATGGCACTGTTTGACATAAACATGGCCATGTGTGACGTAAACATGGCACTGTGTGACATAAACATGGCATTGTGTGACATAAACATAGCACTGTGTGTCATAAACATGGCACTGTGTGTCATAAACATGGCACTATGTGACAAAATACTTGGACAGTGTGACATACTCATGGCACTGTATGACATAAACATTGCACTGTATGACATAAACATAGCACTGTGTGACATAAACATGGCACTGTGTGACATAAACATTACACTGTGTGACATAAACATGGCACTGTGTGACGTACACATGATACTGTGAAACATAGACATGACACTATAAGACATAAACATGGCACTGTGAAACATAAACCTGGCACTGAGCGACATAAATATGGCACTGAGTGACGTAAACATGGCACTGTGTGACATAAACATGATACTATGTGACATAAACATGACACTGTGTGACATACACATAGCACTGTGTGACATACACATGGGACTGTGTGACATACGCATGGCACTGTGTGACATAAACATGGCACTGTGTGACATAAACATGGCACTGTAAGACAAAAACATAGCACTGAGAGACATAAACATTTCACTGTGTGAAGTAAACATGGCACTGTGTGACATAATCATAGAACTGTGAGACAAAAACATGGCACTGTGTGAAGTAAACATTGCACTGTGTGACATAAACATTACACTGTGAGACAAAAACATAGCACTGAGAGACATAAACATGGCACAGTGACGTAAACATGGCACTGTGTGACATTAACATAACATTGTGTGACATAAGCATAGCACTCTGTGATGTAAACATGGAACTGTGTGAAGTAAACATGGCACTGTGTGACATAAACATGGCAATGTGTGACATAAACATGGCACAGTGTGACATACGCAGGGCACTGTTTGACATAAACATGGCACTGTGTGACATAACATGGCAATGTGTGACATAAACATGCCACAGTGTGACATACGCTTGGCACTGTGAGACATAAACATGGCACTGTGTGACGTAAACATGGCACTGTGTGACATAAACATGGCACTGTGTGACATAAACATGACACTGTGTGACATTAACATGGCACTGTGTGACATACACATGGCACTCTGTGACATAAACATGGCACTGTGTGACACAAACATTGCACTGTTTGACATAAACATGGCAGTGTGTGACATAAACATGGCACTCTGTGAATTAAATATTACAATGTGTCACATAAACATGGAACTGTTTGACATACACATGAAACTGTGAGACATAATCATGGCACTGTAAAACATAAACATGGCACTGTGAGACATAAACAAGGCACTGAGCGAAATAAATATGGCACTGAGTGACGTAAACATGGCACTGTGTGACGTAAGCATGACACAGTGTGACATAAACATGGAATTGTGAGACAAAAACATGGCACTGTGTGACATACGCATAGCACTGTGTGACATAAACATAGCACTATGTGACGTCAACATGGACCTGTGTGAAGTAAACATGGCACTGTGTGAAATAAACATGGCACTGTAAGACATAAACATGGCACTCAGAGACATAAACATGGCACTGTGAGACATAAACATGGCACTGTGACACATTAACATGGCACTGTGTGACATACACATGGCACTGTGTGACATAAACATGGCACTGTGTGACATAAACATGGCGCTGTGTGACATAAACATGGCACTGTGTGACTTAAACATTACACGGTGTGACATAAACATGACACTGTGTGACATGCACACGATACTGTGAGACATAAACATGGCACTGTAAGACATAAACATGGCACTGTGAAACATAAACATGGCACTGGGCGACATATATATGGCACTGAGTGACGAATACATGACACTGTGTGACGTAAACATGATACTGTGTGACATAAACATGACATTGTGTGACATACACATAGCACTGTGTGACATATGCATGGCACTGTGTGACATACACATGGGTTTGTGTGACATACGCATGGCACTGGGTGACTTAAACATAGCACTGTGTAACATAAACATGGCACTGTGTGACATAAACATGGCACTGTGTGACGTCAGCATGACACTGTGTGACATAAACATGGCACTGTGTGACATAAACATGGCACTGTGTGATGTAAACATGACACTGTGTGACATAAACATGGCACTGTGTGAAGTAAACATGGCACTATGTGACATAAACATGGCACTGTGTGACGTAAACATGACACTGTGTGACATAAACATGGCACTGTGTGAAGTAAACATGGCACTGTGTGACGTAAACATGGCACTGTGAGACAAAAACAGTGCACTGTGAGACATTAACATGGCACTGCATGAAGTAAACATGGCACTGTGTGACATAAACATGGCACTGTGAGACATAAACATGGCACTGTGTGAAGTAAACATTGTACTGTGTGACATAAATATGGCAATGTGTGAAGTAAACATGGCACTTTGTGAAGTAAACATGGCACTGTGTGACATAAACATGGCACTGTGTGAAATAAGCATGACACTGTGTGAGGTAAACGTGGCACTGTGTGACTTAAACATAGCACTGTGTGACGTAAACATGGCACTGTGTGATATAAACATAGCACTGTGTGACGTAAACATGACACTGTGTGACATAAACATAGCACAAAGGGAAGTAAACATGACACTGTGTGAAGTAAACATGGCACTGTGTGAAGTAAACATGGCACTGTGTGACATAAACATGGCACTGTGTGAAGTAAACATGGCACTGTGTGACATAAACATGGCACTGTGTGATATAAACATGCACTGTGTGACGTAAACATGGCACTGTGTGATGTAAACATGGCACTGTATGACAAACATTGCACTGTGTGACATAACCATTGCAGTGTGACATACGCATGGCACAGTGAGACATAAACATGGCACTGTATGACATAAACATGGCACTGTGTGACATAAACATGGCACTGTGTGACATAAACATGGCACTGTGTGACATAAACATGACACTGTGTGACATAACTATTGCACAGTGTGACATACACATGGCACTGTGAGACATAAACATGGTACTGTATGACATAAACATGGCCCTGTGTGACATAAACATGGCACTGTGTGATATAAACATTACACTTTGTGACATAAACATGGCACTGTGTGACATACACATGATACTGTGAGACATAAACATGGCACTATAAGACATAAACATGGCACTGTGAAACATAAACATGGCACTGAGCGACATAAATATGGCACTGAGTGACGTAAACACGGCACTGTGTGACATGAACATGATACTGTGTAACATAAACATGACACTGTGTGACATACACGTAGCACTGTGTGACATACGCATGGCACTGTGTGACATACACATGGGACTGTGTGACATAAACATGGAACTGTGAGACAAAAACATAGCACTGAGAGACATAAACATGGCACTGTGTGACGTAAAAATGGCACTGTGTGACATAAACATGGCATTGTGTGACATAAACATAGCACTGTGTGACGTAAAGATGGAACTGTGTGAAGTAAACATGGCACTGTGTGACATAAACATGGCACTGTGTGACATAAACATGGCCTTTGTGACATAAACATGGCACTGTGTGACATAAACATGGCAATGTGTGACATAAACATGGCACAGTGTGACATACGAATGGCACTGTGAGACATAAACATGGCACTGTGTGACGTAAACATGGCACTGTGTGACATAAACATGGCACTGTGTGACATAAACATGACACTGTGTGACATAAACATGGCACTGTGTGACATAAACATGGCACTGTGTGACATAAACATGGCACTGTGTGACATAAACATTACACTGTGTGACATAAACATGGCACTGTGTGAAATACATATGATACTGTGAGACATAAACATGGCACTGTAAGACATAAACATGGCACTGTGAAACATAAACATGGCACTGAGCGACGTAAGCATGACACTGTGTGACATAAACATGGCACTGTGTGACATAAACATGACATTGTGTGACATACACATAGCACTGCGTGACATACGCATGGCACTGTGTGACATACACATGGCACTGTGTGAAGTAAACATGGCACTGTGTGACATAAACATGGCACTGTGTGACGTAAACATGACAATGTGTGACATAAACATGGCACTGTGTGAAGTAAACATGGCAGTGTGTGACATAAACATGGCAATGTGTGAAGTAAACATGGCACTGTGTGAAGTAAACATGGCACTGTGTGACATAAACATGGCACTGTGTGAAATAAGCATGACACTGTGTGAGGTAAACATGGCACTGTGTGACATAAACATGGCACTGTGTGATGTAAACATGGCATTGTGTGACATAAACATAGCACTGTGTGATGTAAACATGACACTGTGTGACATAAACATAGCACTGTGTGAAGTAAACATGACACTGTGTGAAGAAAACATGGCACTGTGTGACATAAACATGGCACTGTGTGAAGTAACCATCGCACTGTGTGACATAAACATGGCACTTCGTGACATAAACATGACACTGTGTGACATAAACATGGCACTGTGTGACGTAAACATGGCACTGTGTGACATAAACATGGCACTGTAAGACAAAAACATAGCACTGTGAGACATAAACATTTCACTGTGTGAAGTAAACATGGCACTGTGTGACATAATCATGGAACTGTGAGACAAAAACATGGCACTGTGTGTAGTAAACATGGCACTGTGTGACATAAACATTACACTGTGAGACAAAAACATAGCACTGAGAGACATAAACATGGCACTATGACGTAAACATGGCACTGTGTGACATTAACATGACATTGTGTGACATAAACATAGCACTGTGTGACGTAAACATGGAACTGTGTGAAGTAAACATGGCACTGTGTGACATAAACATGGCACTGTTTGACATAAACATGGCACTGTGTGACATAAACATGGCAATGTGTGACATAAACATGGCACAGTGTGACATACGCATGGCACTGCGAAACATAAACATGGCACTGTAAAACATAAACATGGCACTGTGAGACATAAACAAGGCACTGAGCGAAATAAATATGGCTCTGAGTGACGTAAACATGGCACTATGTGACGTAAGCATGACACTGTGTGAAGTAAACATGGCACTGTTTGAAGTAAACATAGCACTGTGTGAAGTAAACATGGCATTGTGTGACATAAACATGGCACTGTGTGACATAAACATGGCACTGTGTGACATAAAGATGGCACTGTGTGATATAATTTTGGCACTGTGTGACATAAACATGGCACTTTGAGACATAAACATGGCACTGTGTGAAGTAAACATTGTACTGTATGATATAAACATGATATAAACATGACACTGTGAGACATAAATATGGCACTGTGTGAAGTAAACATGGCACTGTGTGACATAAAAATGGAAGTGTGTGATATAAACATGGAACTGTGTGAAATAAACATGGCACTGTGGGAAGTAAACATGGCACTGTGTAACATAAACATGGCACTGTGTGACATAAACATGGCACTGTGTGACATAAACATGGCACTGTGTGACATAAACATGGCACTATGTGACATAACAATTGGACAGTGTGACATGCGCATGGTACTGTGAGACATAAACATGGCACTGTATGACATAAACATGACACTGTGTGACATAAACATGGCACTGTAAGACAAAAACATAGCACTGTGAGACATAAACATTTCACTGTGTGAAGTAAACATGGCACTGTGTGACATAATCATGGAACTGTGAGACAAAAACATGGCACTGTGTGAAGTAAACATGGCACTGTGTGACATAAACATTACACTGTGAGACAAAAACATAGCACTGAGAGATATAAACATGGCACTGTGACGTAAACATGGCACTGTGTGACATTAACATGACATTGTGTGACATAAACATAGCACTGTGTGACGTAAACATGGAACTGTGCGAAGTAAACATGGCACTGTGTGACATAAACATGGCACTGATTGACATAAACATGGCACTGTGTGACATAAACATGGCAATGTGTGACATAAACATGGCACAGTGTGACATACACATGGCACTGTGAGACATAAACATGGCACTGTGTGACGTAAACATAGCACTGTGTGACATAAACATGGCACTGTAAAACATAAACATGGCACTGTGAGACATAAACAAGGCTCTGAGCGAAATAAATATGGCACTGAGTGACGTAAACATGGCACTGTGTGACGTAAGCATGACATTGTGTGAAGTAAACATGGCACTATTTGAAGTAAACATAGCACTGTGTGAAGTAAACATGGCATTGTGTGACATAAACATGGCATTGTGTGACATAAACATGGCACTGTGTGACATAAAGATGGCACTGTGTGACATACACATGGGACTGTGTGACATACGCATGGCACTGTGTGACATAAACATGGCACTGTGTGACATAAACATGGCACTGTAAGACAAAAACATAGCACTGTGAGACATAAACATTTCACTGTGTGAAGTAAACATGGCACTGTGTGGCATAATCATGGAACTGTGAGACAAAAACATGGCACTGTGTGAAGTAAACATGGCACTGTGTGACATAAACATTACACTGTGAGACAAAAACATAGCACTGAGAGACTTAAACATGGCACTGTGACGTAAACATGGCACTGTGTGACATTAACATGACATTGTGTGACATAAACATAGCACTGTGTGACGTAAACAAGGAACTGTGTGAAGTAAACAAGGCACTGTGTGACATATGCATAGCACTGTGGGACGTAAACATGGACCTGTGTGAAGTAAACATGACACTGTGTGAAATAAACATGGCATTGTGTGACATAAACATGGCATTGTGTGACATAAACATGGCACTGTGTGACATAAACATGGCACTGTGTGACATTAACATGGCACTATGTGACAAAACACTTGGACAGTGTGACATACGCATGGCACTGTATGACATAAACATGGCACTGTATGACATAAACATGTCACTGTGTGACATACGCATGGCACTGTATGACATAAACATGGCACTGTATGACATAAACATGTCACTGTGTGACATAAACATGGCACTGTGTGACATAAACATTACACTGTTTGACATAAACATGGCACTGTGTGACATACACATGATACTGTGAAACATAGACATGACACTATAAGACATAAACATGGCACTGTGAAACATAAACCTGGCACTGAGCGACATAAATATGGCACTGAGTGACGTAAACATGGCACTTTGTGACATAAACATGATACTGTGTGACATAAACATGACACTGTGTGACATACACATAGCACTGTGTGACATACACATGGGACTGTGTGACATACATATGGGACTGTGTGACATAAACATGGCACATTGTGACACAAACATGGCACTGTAAGACAAAAACATAGCACTGGGAGACATAAACATTTCACTGTGTGAAGTAAACATGGCACTGTGTGACATAATCATGGAACTGTGAGACAAAAACATGGCACTGTGTGAAGTAAACATGGCACTGTGTGACATAAACATTACACTGTGAGACAAAAACATAGCACTGAGAGACATAAACATGGCACTGTGACGTAAACATGGCACTGTGTGACATTAACATTACATTGTGTGACATAAGCATAGCACTGTGTGATGTAAACATGGAACTGTGTGAAGTAAACATGGCACTGTGTGACATAAACATGGCAATGTGTGACATAAACATGGCACAGTGTGACATACGCACGGCACTGTTTGACATAAACATGGCACTGTGTGACATAAACATGGCACTGTGTGACATAAATATGGCAATGTGTGACATAAACATTGCAATGTGTGACATAAACATGGCACAGTGTGACATACGCATGGCACTGTGAGACATAAACATGGCACTGTGTGACGTAAACATGGCACTGTGAGACATAAACATGGCACTGTGTGACGTAAACATGGCACTGTGTGACATAAACATGGCACTGTGTGACATAAACATGACACTGTGTGACATAAACATGGCACTGTGAGACATAAACATGGCACTGTGTGAAGTAAACATTGCACTGTTTGACATAAACATGGCAGTGTGTGACATAAACATGGCACTCTGTGACTTAAATATTACAATGTGTCACATAAACATGGAACTGTGTGACATACACATGAAACTGTGAGACATAATCATGGCACTGTAAAACATAAACATGGCACTGTGAGACATAAACAAGCACTGAGCGAAATAAATATGGCACTGAGTGACGTAAACATGGCACTGTGTGACGTAAGCATGACACTGTGTGACATAAACATGGAACTGTGAGACAAAAACATGGCACTGTGTGACATACGCATAGCACTGTGTGACATAAACATAGCATTGTGTGACATAAACATAGCACTATGTGACGTCAACATGGACCTGTGTGAAGTAAACATGGCACTGTGTGAAATAAACATGGCACTGTAAGACATAAACATGGCACTCAGAGACATAAACATGGCACTGTGAGACATAAACATGACACTATGACACATTACCTTGGCACTGTGTGACATACACATGGCACTGTGTGACATAAACATTGCACTGTGTGACATAAACATGGCACTGTGTGACATAAACATGGCACTGTGTGACATAAACATGGCACTGTGTGACTTAAACATTACACTGTGTGACATAAACATGGCACTGTGTGACATGCACATGATACTGTGAGACATAAACATGGCACTGTAAGACATAAACATGGCACTGTGAAATATAATCATGGCACTGAGCGACATATATATGGCACTGAGTGACGTATACATGACACTGTGTGACATAAACATGATACTGTGTGACATAAACATGACATTGTGTGACATACACATAGCACTGTGTGACATATGCATGGCACTGTGTGACATACACATGGGTTTGTGTGACATACGCATGGCACTGTGTGACTTAAACATAGCACTGTGTGACGTCAGCATGACACTGTGTGACATAAACATGGCACTGTGTGACATAAACATGGCTCTGAGTGATGTAAACATGACACTGTGTGACATAAACATGGCACTGTGTGAAGTAAACATGGCACTGTGTGACATAAACATGGCACTGTGTGACGTAAACATGACACTGTGTGACATAAACATGGCACTGTGTGAAGTAAACATGGCACTGTGTGACGTAAACATGGCACTGTGAGACATTAACATGGCACTGCATGAAGTAAACATGGCACTGTGTGACATAAACATGGCACTGTGAGACATAAACATGGCACTGTGTGAAGTAAACATTGTACTGTGTGACATAAAAATGGCACTGTGTGACATATATATGGCACTGTGTGACATAAACATGGCACTGTGTGAAATAAGCATGACACTGTGTGAGGTAAACGTGGCACTGTGTGACATAAACATGGCACTGTGTGACATAAACATGGCACTGTGTGACGTAAACATGGCACTGTGTGATATAAACATAGCACTGTGTGACGTAAACATGACACTGTGTGACATAAACATAGCACAAAGGGAAGTAAACATGACACTGTGTGAAGTAAACATGACACTGTGTGAAGTAAACATGGCACTGTGTGACATAAACATGGCACTGTGTGAAGTAAACATGGCACTGTGTGACATAAACATGGCACTGTGTGACATAAACATGGCACTGTGTGACGTAAACATGGCACTGTGTGATGTAAACATGGCACTGTATGACAAACATTGCACTGTGTGACATAACCATTGCAGTGTGACATACGCATGGCACAGTGAGACATAAACATGGCACTGTATGACATAAACATGGCACTGTGTGACATAAACATGGCACTGTGTGTTATAAACATGGCACTGTGTGACATAAACATGGCACTGTGTGACATAACCATTGCACAGTGTGACATACGCATGGCACTGTGAGACATAAACATGGTACTGTATGACATAAACATGGCCCTGTGTGACATAAACATGGCACTGTGTGACATAAACATTACACTGTGTGACATAAACATGGCACTGTGTGACATACACATGATACTGTGAGACATAAACATGGCACTATAAGACATAAACATGGCACTGTGAAACATAAACATGGCACTGAGCGACATAAATATGGCACTGAGTGACGTAAACATGGCACTGAGTGACGTAAACATGGCACTGTGTGACATAAACATGATACTGTGTGACATAAACATGACACTGTGTGACATACACGTAGCACTGTGTGACATACGCATGGCACTGTGTGACATACACATGGGACTGTGTGACATAAACATGGAACTGTGAGACAAAAACATAGCACTGAGAGACATAAACATGGCATTGTGTGACATAAACATAGCACTGTGTGACGTAAAGATGGAACTGTGTGAAGTAAACATGGCACTGTGTGACATAAACATGGCACTGTGTGACATAAACATGGCACTGTGTGACATAAACATGGCAATGTGTGACAAAAACATGGCACAGTGTGACATACGAATGGCACTGTGAGACATAAACATGACACTGTGTGACGTAAACATGGCACTGTGTGACATAAACATGGCACTGTGTGACATAAACATGACACTGTGTGACATTAACATGGCACTGTGTGACATACACATGGCACTCTGTAACATAAACATGGCACTGTGTGACATAAACATGGCACTGTGTGACATAAACATGGCACTGTGTGACATAAACATGGCATTGTGTGACATAAACATTACACTGTGTGACATAAACATGGCACTGTGTGAAATACATATGATACTGTGAGACATAAACATGGCACTGTAAGACATAAAAATGGCACTGTGAAACATAAACATGGCACTGAGCGACGTAAGCATGACACTGTGTGACATAAACATGGCACTGTGTGACGTAAACATGACACTGTGTGACACAAACATGGCACTGTGTGAAGTAAACATGGCAGTGTGTGACATAAACATTGCAATGTGTGAAGTAAACATGGCACTGTGTGAAGTAAACATGGCACTGTGTGACATAAACATGGCACTGTGTAAAATAAGCATGACACTGTGTGAGGTAAACATGGCACTGTGTGACATAAACATGGCACTGTGTGACTTAAACATGGCATTGTGTGACATAAACATAGCACTGTGTGATGTAAACATGACACTGTGTGACATAAACATAGCACTGTGTGAAGTAAACATGACACTGTGTGAAGTAAACATGGCACTGTGTGACATAAACATGGCACTGTGTGAAGTAAACATCGCACTGTGTGACATAAACATGGCACTTCGTAACATAAACATGGCACTGTGTGACATAAACATGACACTGTGTGACGTAAACATGGCACTGTGTGAAGTAAACATGGCACTGTTTGACATAAACATGGCACTGTGTGACGTAAACATGGCACTGTGTGAAGTAAACATGGCACTGTGTGACATAAACATAGCACTGTGTGAAGTAAACATGGAACTGTGTGAAGTATACATGGCACTGTGTGACAAACATGGCACTCTGTGACGTAAACATGGCACTGTGTGACATAAACATGGCACTGTGTGACATAAACATAGCACTGTGTGACGTAAACATGGACCTGTGTGAAGTAAACATGACACTTTGTGACATAAACATGGCATTGTGTGACATAAACATGGCATTGTGTGACATAAACATGGCACTGTGTGACATAAACATGGCACTGTGTGACATAAACATGGCACTATGTGACATAACAATTGGACAGTGTGACATACGCATGGTACTGTGAGACATAAACATGGCACTGTATGACATAAACATGGCACTGTGTGACATAAACATGGCACTGTAAGACAAAAACATAGCACTGTGAGACATAAACATTTCACTGTGTGAAGTAAACATGGCACTGTGTGACATAATCATGGAACTGTGAGACAAAAACATGGCACTATGTGAAGTAAACATGGCACTGTGTGACATAAACATGGCACTGTAAGACAAAAACATAGCACTGTTAGACATAAACATTTCACTGTGTGAAGTAAACATGGCACTGTGTGACATAATCATGGAACTGTGAGACAAAAACATGGCACTGTGTGTAGTAAACATGGCACTGTGTGACATAAACATTACACTGTGAGACAAAAACATAGCACTGAGAGACATAAACATGGCACTGTGACGTAAACATGGCACTGTGTGACATTAACATGACATTGGGTGACATAAACATAGCACTGTGTGACGTAAACATGGAACTGTGTGAAGTAAACATGGCACTGTGTGACATAAACATGGCACTGTTTGACATAAACATGGCACTGTGTGACATAAACATGGCAATGTGTGACATAAACATGGCACAGTGTGACATATGCATGGCACTGTGAGACATAAACATGGCACTGTGTAATGTAAACATGGCATTGTGTGACATAAACATGGCACTGTAAAACATAAACAAGGCACTGAGCGAAATAAATATGGCACTGAGTGACGTAAACATGGCACTGTGTGACGTAAGCATGACACTGTGTGAAGTAAACATGGCACTGTTTGAAGTAAACATAGCACTGTGTGAAGTAAACATGGCATTGTGTGACATAAACATGGCACTGTGTGACATAAACATGGCACTGTGTGACATAAAGATGGCACTGTGTGATATAATTTTGGCACTGTGTGACATAAACATGGCACTTTGAGACATAAACATGGCACTGTGTGAGGTAAACATTGTACTGTATGATATAAACATGACACTGTGAGACATAAACATGGCACTGTGTGAAGTAAACATGGCACTGTGTGACATAAAAATGGCACTGTGTGATATAAACATGGAACTGTGTGAAATAAACATTGCACTGTGGGAAGTAAACATGGCACTGTGCAACATAATCATGGCACTGTGTGACATAAACATGGCACTATGTGACATAACAATTGGACAGTGTGACATGCGCATGGTACTGTGAGACATAAACATGGCACTGTATGACATAAACATGGCACTGTGTGACATAAACATGGCACTGTAAGACAAAAACATAGCACTGTGAGACATAAACATTTCACTGTGTGAAGTAAACATGGCACTGTGTGACATAATCATGGAACTGTGAGACAAAAACATGGCACTGTGTGAAGTAAACATGGCACTGTGTGACATAAACATGGCACTGTAAGACAAAAACATAGCACTGTGAGACATAAACATTTCACTGTGTGAAGTAAACATGGCACCGTGTGACATAATCATGGAACTGTGAGACAAAAACATGGCACTGTGTGAAGTAAACATGGCACTGTGTGACATAAACATTACACTGTGAGACAAAAACATAGCACTGAGAGACATAAACATGGCACTGTGACGTAAACATGGCACTGTGACATTAACATGACATTGTGTGACATAAACATAGCACTGTGTGACGTAAACATGGAACTGTGCGAAGTAAACATGGCACTGTGTGACATAAACATGGCACTGTTTGACATAAACATGGCACTGTGTGACATAAACATGGCAGTGTGTGACATAAACATGGCACAGTGTGACATACACATGGCACTGTGAGACATAAACATGGCACTGTGTGACATAAACATGGCACTGTGTGACATAAACATGGCACTGTAAAACATAAACATGGCACTGTGAGACATAAACAAGGCACTGAGCGATATAAATATGGCACTGAGTGACGTAAACATGGCACTGTGTGACGTAAGCATGACATTGTGTGAAGTAAACATGGCACTGTTTGAAGTAAACATAGCACTGTGTGAAGTAAACATGGCATTGTGTGACATAAACATGGCATTGTGTGACATAAACATGGCACTGTGTGACATAAAGATGGCACTGTGTGACATAATTTTGGCACTGTGTGACATAAACATGGCACTTTGAGACATAAACATGGCACTGTGGTAAGTAAACATTGTACTGTATGATATAAACATGACACTGTGAGACATAAACATGGCACAGTGTGAAGTAAACATGGCACTGTGTGACATAAAAATGGCACTGTGTGATATAAACATGGAACTGTGTGAAGTAAACATGGCACTGTGGGAAGTAAACATGGCACTGTGTAACATAAACATGGCACTGTGTGACATAAACATGGCACTGTGTGACATAAACATAGCACTGTGTGACGTAAACATGGACCTGTGTGAAGTAAACATGACACTGTGTGACATAAACATGGCATTGTGTGACATAAACATGGCATTGTGTGACATAAACATGTCGCACCACATTGTAAACAAACTCTCGCATGTGCCTCTTCACACGCCTTGTCGCCGTTTTCGTGTTGGCCACTGTTATATAGCAAATCCTGCAGCCCATAGTTAAGTAATTATGAGCTAAGATATCGTGTGCTATGGTTTAATGAGGTTTAACGTAAATATATCCACAACATCTTATGAATTAGCCATTCAGTGACTTGTTAAATATTGGAGCTGGTTCAGTACTCCACTCCCAAAGTTTCCCTGAGTGATTTCAACATTCATGCTTCTCACAGTAATTTCATTGTGCATTAATTGTGTTGATAGTGTTTTTAGCAAATTCAAAGTCAAGAGAAGTAATAAATTCTTGTTTAGTAGCAGTTAAGGATTTGTACAATATAATTCTTTTTAATTCCTCCAGGCCTAAAATGGAAATTTATTCTTTCAACATTTCATATTATAATTTTTTTACCATAGCAGCTATATACACATATATATCTAGTTTATGTGCTACATCCATATTTCTTGCATTGCCACTTGTTGTGCTGAATTGTGTTAATGAAATTTTGCAATTGCACTTTCCAGTTTTATTATTCTAAATTGCTGTGCTTAGCCTGGTTTACTTAATTTACATGCTTCTAATTCCAGCCATTTTAATGAAAGATTGCTAATTTAATTCACAATTTTGCTTGTTCTTAATTATTTGTTGCCTAGCCCAGTTTAATAATTTTATTTCTGCCATTTCCTTACTTTAGCCAAGTTAATATTTTTTTTGAGTGTTTATTTTTGTGTATACCATTTCTAATGTCTGGTGCACTTAATTATAATCTGCGTTCAAACATTCCTTCCACGGTTGTGACAATGCCTACCACTGTTGAAAGTTCTTCAGACTCAACGGGAGAAGTTGCTCGTCCCAATGGCCAGAGATCAGCTCAGGAAATGGCTATTCCTCTTTTTGCTGATGAATCCCGCTTATTAGAGTCATGGTTTAGTAAGGTTGAAGCGAAAACAGTTGCACGTTTTTCCAAGCCTACTGTTCCGAATACTTGGCAATTGCACGGTCAGCTGTGGACACAACCAAAGGTGATGCAGTTTTGTTGTTGATGAGAAAGCCATTGTTAGCCTCCAGTCTTGGTCTGAATTTAAGGATTTCTTTCGCCGGCGCTTTGTTAACAAAGGAGACCTCGACCCGTATAGGTTAGTCAAGAAAATTGCCAATGCCACCATGCAGCCTGGTGAATCGTTTAATGCGTTTACTAGCCGTCTCGATCAGTATCTATATGCCTTAGTGCCTGCTATGAATAGTTCGTCTTGGTTAGATAAAGACAATAATCTGTCCCCTGAGGCTATGGCCAGGATGATAGCATTCGGAACTTTAATGCATTTTGCCCCAGAGTATACTAAACTGATCATTGAGCAACAAAATTTTGGAGTTAAACATGAAATTGGTGAAGTGTTTGAGGCTATTAGCAATGCCGCCGATAAACTAGCTCCCCGAAGTGCTCAAATGTTGCCACCCTCTGATACTGTAAATGTAGTAACAAGCTCTCAGCATCCTCCCACAAACTCTCAAAACTCTTGGTCGCAGAACCGTACCCATGGTCGTAGCCCCCAGTCAAATTCGCCTCCTCATAAGTTGCCGAAACGCCATAGTCCACAACCATCCACTCCCTCATGTTGGCATTGTGGTAAGAGTAATCACCTCGCAAGGGACTGTTGGTCCGCTCCTAGATCATCACCCCCTGGACAATTCTCTCGGTTCTCTCGTCAATCTAATCATTCTAGGCTCCCATATTGCAAGTACCATAAACATGTTGGTCACCACACTGAGGATTGTAGGGCTAGGCAAAGGATATCCCCACCTCGTAACTCTCACGGTCAGTCTTGGCGAGGCGCACAGCGTCCAAGACATTATCAGAACTCGCGTAATTACAACTCCCGGCCCAGCTATAATGCAACTTCGAATTATAATACTCTGCCACAGAATGCTGGGGTTCAGAATATTCACTCCATGTCGTCGGGAAACCCCCAAGGCCATCCGCTAACCAATTCAAGCTAGCCAATCCTAGTGCCCTCCCTGTGTATTCAGTAGCTACCCAAAATAGATTTGGACACTTGACAGAGGAGGACACTGACTCTAGACCAGTTGTAGATGTTGACGGAACCACAATGAATTTGACCCAGACAAGACGCAGATATCCAAGACAACATAAATCACAAGTAGTAATTTGTCTAGTCTCAAGTGATGGTCCCCTTGTCTCAGCCATTGTACATGGTAGAGTTTTAAAAGTTTTTCTTGACTCAGGTGCAAAAGTTAATATTGTCAAGACCTCAGCTCTTAGAGACATTGAAAGTAAGCACCCTACTCCTTTAAAACAGTCACCCATACCTTTTCTAAGTGGTATTTCAGGAAATAAAGTAAAAGTTCAGGGTGAAATTGACCTCCCACTCAAGTTAAATGATGTCACATTGTCTATAACATGTTTAGTTGTTGACATTATTCATTTTCCTGGAGACATTATCTTAGGTCTGTACACCATGATTGATGAAAATATTGCATTGTTTCCCCATCGTTGGAACATTAGTATCAAAGACCACATCATACCCTTGTGTAGCATGTATCGACAGGGCCATGAGTTCAACCTCCAATCAGACTACGTTAATTTTGTTGACACCCGCCTTGCTAGCATAGGTTTGTCAGATCCTTGTCGTGGTAGCATACCCGAGAAAACAGGGACTCGATTGAAGCATCGTACTTGTGCAGTTGTTAAGGAGAATGAGATTCGGGACTTTCTGGAAGGGGACGCCCTAACGGATTCTCGTTGTCTCGCTCGCCTGGCAGCTTCCATCTCTGAAGTCAGTGGTTCCACGGTTACTGACACTGTGCTGCACCCTCATTCTCTCACCAGAATAAGAGTTAAGGTTCAGGGAGTGCCTGAGTTGTCGCATGTGATTGCGGAAAGTGAAACATGTAAAATGAATGGTACGTTTGTTGAACCCTCCTGGCACACAGTGCAGGATGGTACTGTTACATTGTATATTGCAAACTCTAGTAATGCCGACATCCATCTCCAGTCTGGTACCCATGTTGTAGATTTTGCCCATTACTTGTTACCGGTGCGAGTTGTGGATGATGTCTCCATGGATCATACTGTTTGTACTCTCACATCAGGAGAACAGGGATCTCGGCCAGAGATGCAAGCGCAACACCTCAGTCCTACTGATTTTCCCGACTCTGTGGCTCAGCTTTTGGAAATTTTGAACAGGAATAGAGCTGTTGTTGCTCTACCAGGAGAAAAGTTAGGTCTCACTCCTCTTATTACACATAAAATTCCCCTTGAACAAGGAACTACGCCTATTTATGTACCAGCTTACCGTCTTCCCCATTCTCAGAGAGCAGAAGCCGATAGACTTATAGAGTAAATGTTACAGAGTGAAGTAATTGAATCGAGTAATTTGCCATGGAACGCTCCATTGATTCTTGTACCAAAGCGAGATGGGACTTAGAGACCTGTAATCGATTATTGGAAGCTTAACAGAGTAACGATACCTGATCGTTTCCCACTTCCAGTTATAAATGATTTGTTGCAAAGTATTGGTCAAAATAAAGTATTCTCAACGTTAGATTTGTTGCAGGGATTCTGCCAAATTCCCCTTGATGAGGAAAGTAAACAATTGACAGCCTTTAGTACTCCCAATGGTCATTTTCATTTCAATAGAATGCCATTTGGTTTGCGGAGCAGTCCAATAACCTTTTCACGGCTCATGACAAATCTATTTCGTAGATTGATAGGAATTACTCTTCTAGTTTACCTTGATGATCTCATAATCATGTTGCAAGATGTTCAGACTCATTTCCAGAACCTTGAGAAAGTACTTGCAAAGCTCGCAGAAGCTAATTTAAAAATAAAGCTTGCAAAATGTTCATTTTTAAAGGAGAAGATTAATTTCCTTGATCATACAGTTACACCTTCAGGTATTACATTGAATGAATCAAAAAGTATTGCTGCCCGTGATTTTCCAACGCCTCGTACCGCAGAAGCAGAAGCCGTAAGACAGTTCACAGGTCTTGTAGGTTTTTATCATTCATTTATTGCCGGATTCTCTATTATAGCCGCTCCACTTTATAAGTTGCAAAGAAAAGATGAACCCTTTGTTTGAAGAGAGACCCAGGATCAGTCATTCAAAAAACTCAAGGCAGCCTTGATTTCGTCACCTGTCCTTAGGTACCCAGATTTTTCTAAACCTTTTACGTTGGTTACAAATGCTGGTGACATAGGTCTAGGTGCTGCATTACTTCAAACAGAAGGTCACAGAGATCACGCAATAGCTTATGCTAGCCGTACATTATCTAAAGAAGAGAAAAATTATAGTGCAACAGAACGAGAAGCCTTGGCAGTTGTCTGGGCACTTAAACATTTCAAGGATACAATTTATAATTACCCAGTTCATGTTCTTACAGATCACCAACCATTAATTCCCGTGTTCAAAAATGAGAATCCAGTTGGAAAGTTTGCTAGATCCAATATTGTGAATTGTAGCTCACAATTCAAGAATTCAATCCCACATTTGGATATATTCCAGGAAAGCAAAATGTTGTAGCCGATGCGATTTCTCGACACGTAGCTGCGATTCAGTTAAATTACCCAGCATTAGATGCTACAGTAGTCGAGACGGAACAAAGACAAAACCCCATACTAGCACTTATAATCTTAGATCTAGACCTCTCGTTTCAACCGTGCACTCACCACATGTCCATTGGCTAGATGTTAACGAGGTTATCTCTCAAGATGATAGTTTGTCACGTGCAGTTTCATCTGTTCCTGACCTTCAGTCAGAGCTAGAGTTGTACAGTGCTCTGGATGAGCTAGGTGTAGATATCTGCAGAATTTATAATTGAGTGCACTCTGCAGTTATTCTGTTTTGTTTTGCAAAATTCACTTGCAGTACTTCCACCACATGTCTTATTATTACCATTATATATATATATATATATATATATATATATATATATATATATATATATATATATATATATATATATATATATATATATATATATATATAACTGGGGACCATTCAGGCTTGTTCGCATTTGTGTTCCTCACGTGTGCCCCAAAGAATGAGGTGATTTGGTAAAATGCTATGCCCAAGATTACTATCCGAGTGCCGGCGGTGGGGTGGTTCAAATAGCCTCGGCTATCACCTCATTTTGTCCGGTCGTGATGGTCAAGTGGATTAAGGCGTCTTGTACATACCAGTTGCGTTGCTCCTGGGAGTATGGGTTCGAGTCACTTCTCGGGTGTGAGTTTTCAGTTGCATATTGTCCTGGGGACCATTCAGGCTTGTTCGCATATATATATATATATATATATATATATATATATATATATATATATATATATATATATATATATATATATATATATATATATATATATATATATATATTGTGACGATAATCTCTTTCAAGAGAGATTGAGCCTGCTCTTCCCTACATCATTACGTCAAAGTTCAAGATACTATATAGAAGATACGTCCACCAGTATTGCCAAACGTTTTGCCCTGAGAGCAAATCGTACCCTGCACACCCCAACACCTGGCCACAGCCCGTAACCAGCAAACTGCTCATCCTCTGCCTGCCTGTTGCTGATTGGCTGGTGTCTCGTCGCACCTGCACTCCACCACCACCACAAGTCGACGTCTGGGCAGCAGCACTCCAGTCTTGTCAGAATATCTTTATTTTGCTATCACTGTAACTTACTTGTCTTAGCGTAACTTTTCATTTGCCAGTGATTATTCATGTTATTTTTTTTGTTAACTTGTCCTGCATATTTTATGAGATTGCCTTTATTCATGTCTTGTTTTCTAGAGTAATTAAAATTTCATTGTTTATATACTTGTGTTTTGTGTGTCTTCCCATTACCTTACCACAGACGAAAGGACAAACCTTTCTCTTTTTTTTTTGTGATGTGACAAGGCCCTGCCCCCAGCTTTTGAAACAGCCGAACACCAACACTTCACCGTCACAATATATATATATATATATATATATATATATATATATATATATATATATATATATATATATATATATATATATATATATATATATATATATATATATATTGGTGTATACTGGCAGCAGGTTTTCTTTCAAACATGTTTCATTGAATATGACCGCATATTCTGTATTAATTATTTTCGGGTTTAGGGCTTCTATCCCTCTAACTATTTTCTTAGCATCAGGGCTTAATTCAAATAGGAGTTCTCCAAAACTCATTTTCGTACTTTTAAGGTGAAGAAAAGAAGTGATTTACTATAGAGTGTATTATACTTATTTGTATAATTTGCACGACGTTTCGAACCTCCATGGTTCATTCTCAAGTGAACAGATCTTACATTACTAGTTGATTTTATACCCGCATTAGGTCAGGTGATAATACAATGAAGGTGAAAACATGGGGGGATACATAAGGGATAAACATAGGGGCTGCAGAAGGCTTATTGGCCCATACGAGGCATCTCCTATCCAAACACAAAGATTAATCCAGTGTAATTGGCCTGTTATGTTGGACATTGTCTTCTGTGTTGGCATCGATATGTTCTTGTCTTGTCCTTACTCTCATGGTGGGTAGAGTAAATAGTTCCGTGATTTGGGTGTTCATGGTAGGTCGCTCTATTCTTATGAGAATTGCCTCAAGAATTTGAAATCTTCTTGAATCTTGGGTTTTGTCTATTATGCAGGTATTCTTGTTCAACATTTCTCTTGTTAGAGTAATGTCATGGGCTTGTCTCATGTGATTCCTAGGGGCACCAGATTGAAGATGGCATGTCAAACGCCTCGTCAGCTTGGTCGACGTCATACCTATGTACTTACATTGAAGGTTACATCCTTCGTGGGGGCAAGTGTACATGTATACAACGCTTGACTGCTGTAGAGGGTTCTCCGTCGGCTTCGGGCTGTTTTTGATAAGGAGTTCGGAAGTCTTCTTGGTTTTGTAGAATATTATCAGGTTTATGTTTTGGTTAGGAGTAGTGCTTTTTACTCCTTTACGGATTATTTCTTTCATTATTCTTTCCTCTTTTGTATGTTCACTGTGCATGGTTGATTTGTAATATAATTTTATTGGGGGTGTTGTGGTTTCTGTTCTAGGTTCTGAACTATACCAACGGTCCAAGTGTCTTCTTATAGCAGCGTTTATTTCCGCGTTGCTATATCCGTTGTTCACCAATACCTGAGTTACTCTTTCAAACTCTCTACTCACGTTGCTCCATTCAGAGCAGTGGGTAAGCGCTCGACGAATATAAGCATTGAGAACACTGGCTTTGTATCTTTGGGGGCACTCACTTCTACCGTTCAGGCATAATCCTATGTTGGTGGGCTTGGTATATACGTTGGTACTTAAAGAGGTTCCTGTTTTTGTTATTAGTACATCCAAGAATGGCAGACTGTTATTTTCACTATTTTCATGTGTAAATCGGAGTACTGACTCTCTCTCTAGGTGTCTTTTTAGGTCAATTAGTTCATCTGAGTCTTTTACTATTACGAATATGTCATCTACATAACGGCAGTATACAGTTGGTTTTTGTCTGCTACTGAAGACCCTATCTTCGATGGTTCCCATATAAAAATTAGCAAATAAAACTCCTAAGGGGGAGCCCATTGCTACTCCGTCTATTTGTAAATACATGTCTCCTTGTGGACTGATGAAAGGGGCTTCCTTTGTACATGCTTCGAGAAGACTTTTCAAGTGTGGCTCAGGTATGTCTAATTTGGGGGTGCTCTCGTCTCTGTATACTCTGTCCAGTATCATTCCTATGGTTGTGTCGACTGGGACGTTGGTAAAAAGGGATTCAACGTCCAGGGAAGCGATGATTCCATCGGGCTGGGTAGATTTGATCAATTCTAGGAAATCTGCTGATGATTGTAGACTAAACTTACTTGGAGTGTATGGAGTTAGGAGTTCATTGAGTTTCTTTGCCAGGTGATAAGTTGGGGTTGGTATTTGGCTGATTATAGGGCGTAGTGGGTTACCTGGTTTATGCGTCTTAACATTGCCGTAGGCATATCCTAAGCCATAGTCGCCTTGAAGTTTATTGAAATGCACACTACCTTTCTTTGCGTTGATTGCTGTAATTGTTTTGTTTACTTTCCGCTTAAGGTCTTCTACGGGGTTCCTCGTGATTCGTTGAAATTAGGAGTCGTCACTTAGGATGTCGCTAATTTTGTTCATGTATTCATGGGTAGGAATCAATACATATGCTGCTGTTTTGTCGGCTTTTCTTATTGTTACGTCTTTCAGATTTTTTAGTTGTTTCGCTGCTTCTTTGAGTCATGGGGTTAAGATTGTAGATGAATATGTTCCTCGTTTTTTCCCTGCTTCTGCAAGTAGTTCAGCTTGAAGTGTGTCAGTGGTGATGACTTTTTTGTTGTCTTCTAGCTTATATATATCGTCCAGAAGCATTTCGATTTCCAGGCGTTTTTGATGCATCTTTGGTTTAGATAAGAATTGACAATTTAGACCAAGATTTAAGAGGTCTCGTTGGTCCTGGGTAAGATCATAAGAAGTCAGGTTAAAGTAGCCATCTTTAGGACGAGGGATTTTTAGCTGTCCACCGTTTAGGGATGTTAACTTACGGAGTGTCTTTGTTTCTACAAGAGTTTTATGTTGTTGTTTCAGGTTAAATAGTTCACTGTTGATTGTTTGCTTGAGTTGGATAGGGATGTCGTAATGGGTCCATTTGTTTAACAGATGCTCCGCCTGCTCTGCTCTATATATATATATATATATATATATATATATATATATATATATATATATATATATATATATATATATATATATATATATATATATATATATATATATATATATATATTTATATATATATATTATAATGAAGTTTTTTCTCAATTTTATTTTGTGTTATAAATCAGATGCCATTGTTACGTCTACTGCCATTTGTATTTTTACAGTGCTTGTCATAAGAGTTATTATTGTTCTTGCAACCACATTGAGGCCAGTGAATCCTGACTGCTATCACGCAGATGTTAGTCTTCTTGATCCAGGTCTTGTATATAGCTTGTAAATATATTGTACATTACCAAGAAAAAAAAAATCATTATCTAATCTTAAAATTTATTTGTGGTTGTTAGGTCAGAACTTTGTTCCATTAATGTAATAATTGTTTAATTTTGCATGGTTTTCAAGCACATGCTATTAACACATGTTAATAATTTTGTTTAGGCAATACCTTGAGTTGTATTGTTCATATCTCATAAGTAGACATACACATGTTCTTAATACTCTGGTTTAATTAAAGCATTATTTCCACAATTTTTCACACCTGATCTTCTTTCAATGTTCATTATGCAAATTTCACATGTAAGCCATTATTGAATGCCACCGAGGTCCTTTCAGTATCATTGTAACTATATAGCTAGCCAGAGCTTGTCGACTTGGTAGCGTGTCCGAGCGGTGTTATACTCAAATTGTATGTCCGTTGAGACAACCAATCACAGGCAAGTAGGCCTCTGACGTCATGCCAGACACAGTCACCAGCCGTGCTCCCAGCAGGCTCAGTATTCCCGACAGACTCAGAGTAGGTGGACCTCGGCTGGCCAGTTATACACTTTGTTGTCTTAGCCAATAAAACTACAGAAGTGCCTACTGTGTATAATATTCAACCCAACAAGACAACGAATACATGGAGTGAAAAACACGGCATGGAGTGACAAACACGGCATGGAGTGACAAAAACGGCATGGGATGAAAATCAAGGCATTGAGTGACAAACAAGGCATGGAGTGACAAAAACGGCATGAAGTGACAAACATGACATGGAGTAAAAAACACGACACAGAGTGACAAACACGGCATGGGGTGACAAACACGGCATGAAGTGACAAACATGACATGGAGTAAAAAACACGACACAGAGTGACAAACACGGCATGGGGTGACAAACACGGCATGAAGTGACAAACATGACACGGAGTAAAAAACACGACACAGAGTGACAAACACGGCATGGGGTGACAAACACGGCATGAAGTGACAAACATGACATGGAGTAAAAAACACGACACAGAGTGACAAACACGGCATGGGGTGACAAACACAGAATTTAGAGACAAACACGGCATGGAATGACAAATACGGCATGGAGTGACAAATACAGCATGGAGTGACAAATACGGCATGGCGTGACAAACACGGCATGGAGTGACAAATACGGCATGGAGTGACAAACGAGGCATGGAGTGACAAACACGGCATGGAGTGACAAATACGGCACAGAGTGACAACACGGTATGGGGTGACAAACACGGCATTGAGTTACAAACACGGCATGGAGTGACAAATACAGCATGGAGTGACAAATACAGCATGGAGTGACAAATACGGCATGGCGTGACAAACACGGCATGGAGTGACAAATACGGCATGGAGTGACAAACACGGCATGGAGTGACAAATACGGCACAGGTTATCTTAAGGTTATCTTGAGATGATTTTGGGGCTTTTTTTTTAGTGTCCCCGCGGCCCGGTCCACGACCAGGCCTCCACCCCCAGGAAGCAGCCCGTGACAGCTGACTAACTCCCAGGTACCTATTTACTGCTAGGTAGCAGGGGCATTCAGGTTGAAAGAAACTTTGCCCATTTGTTTCTGCCCCGTGCGGGAATCGAACCCGCGCCACAGAATTACGAGTCCTACGCGCTATCCACCAGGCTACGAGGCCCCACAACCACTCTGTGTTTGTCACAGAGTGACAAACACAGCACAGAATGACAAACACGGCATGGAGTGACAAACACGGCATGGAGTGACAAATACGGCAAGGAGTGACAAATACGGCATGGAGTGACAAATACGGCATGGAGTGACAAATACAGCATGGAGTCACAAATACGGCATGGAGTGATAAATACGGCATGGAGTGACAAATACAGCATGGGGTGACAAACACGGCATGGAGTGACAAATACGGCACAGAGTGACAAATACGGTATGGAGTGACAAACACGGCATGGGGTGACAAATACGGCACAGAGTGACAAATACGGTATGGAGTGACAAACACGGCATGGAGTGACAAACACAACATGGAGTGACAAACACGGCATGGAGTGACAAACACAACATGGAGTGACAAACATAGCATGGAGTGACAAACATGGCATGGAGTGACAAACACGGCATGGGGTGACAAACACGGCATGGGGTGACAAACACGGTATAGGGTGACAAAACCGGCATTGAGTGACAAACACGGCATGGGGTGACAAATACGGCATGGGGTGACAAATACGGCATGGAGTGACAAATACGGCATGGGGTGACAAACAAGGCATGGAGAGACAAACACGGCACAGAGTGACAAACACGGCACAGAGTGACAAACACGGCATAGAGTGACAAACACGGTATTGGGTGACAAACACGGCATGGTGTGACAAACACGGCATGGAGAGACAAACACGGCATGGAGTGACAAACACGGTATTGGGTGACAAACACGGCAAGGAGTGACAAACACATCATGGAGTGACAAATACGGCATGGGGTGTAAAAACACGGCATGGAGTGACAAACACGGCATGGAGTGACAAACATGGCATGAGGTGACAAACACGGCATGAAGTTACAAACACGGCATGGAGTGACAAACACGGCATGGAGTGACAAACACGGCATGGAGTGACAAATACGGCATGGGGTGACAAAAACAGTATTGGTTGACAAACACGGCATGGGGTGACAAACACGGCATGGGGTGACAAACACGGTATAGGGTGACAAAACCGGCATTAAGTGACAAACACGGCATGGGGTGACAAACAAGGCATGGAGTGACAAACACACCACAGAGTGACAAACTCGGTATGGAGTGACAAACACACCACAGAGTGACAAACACGGCATGGAGTGACAAACACGGCTTGGAGTGACAAACACGGCATTAAGTGACAAACACGACATAGGGTGACAAGCACGGCATTGAGTGACAAACACGGCTTGGAGTGACAAACAGGGCATGGACTGACAAACACGGCATGGAGTGACAAACACGGCATGGAGTGACAAATATGGCATTAAGTGACAAACACGGCATAGGGTGACAAGTACGGCATTGAGTGACAAACACGGCATGGAGTGACAAACACGGCATGCAGTGACAAATACGGCATGGAGTGAAAAACACGGCATGGAGTGACAAACATTGAACAGAGTGACAAACACGGCAGAGGGTGACAAAAACAGTATTGGTTGACAAACACGGCATGGAGTGACAAACACAGCATGGAGTGACAAACAAGGCATGGAGTGACAAACACAGCATGGAGTGACAAACACGCAATGTGGTGACAAACACGGCCTTGAGTGACAAACACGGCACAGAGTGACAAACACGGCATGGAGTGACAGACACAGCATGGAGTGACAAACACGGCATTAAGAGACAAACACAGCACAGAGTGACAAACACGCAATGGGGTGACAAACACGGCCTTGAGTGACAAACACGGCATGGAGTGACAAACACGGCAAGGCGTGACAAACACGGCACAGAGTGACAGACAGAGCACAGAGTGACAAACACGGCATGAAGTGACAAACACTGCATGGAGTGACAAACACGGCTTGGAGTGACAAACAAGGCTTGGAGTGACAAACACGGCATGGAGTGACAAACACGGCTTGGAGTGACAAATACGGCATGGAGTGACAAACACGGCAAGGCGTGACAAACACGGCACAGAGTGACAGACAGAGCACAGAGTGACAAACACGGCATGAAGTAACAAACACGGCATGGAGTGACAAGTACGGCATGGAGTGACAAACATGGCATGGAGTGACAAATACGGCATGGAGTGACAAATACGGCATGGAGTGACAAACAAGGCATGGAGTGACAAATACGGCATGGAGTGACAAACAAGGCATGGAGTGACAAACTCGGCATGGAGTGACAAATACGGCATGGAGTGACAAACAAGGCATGGAGTGACAAATACGGCATGGAGTGACAAACATTGCACAGAGTGACAAACACGGCATGGGGTGACAAATACGGCTTGGAGTGACAAATACGGCATGGAGTGACAAACACGGCATGGAGTGACAAATACGGCATGGAGTGACAAACACAGCATGGATTGACAAACACGGCATGGAGTGACAAATACGGCATGGGGTGACAAACACGGCATGGAGTGACAAACACGGCATGGAGTGACAAACACGGCATGGAGTGACAAATACGGCATGGGGTGACAAACACGGCATGGAGTGACAAACACAGCATGGAGTGACAAACACGGCATGGGGTGACTTAACACGGCATGGAGTGACAAACACGGCATGGAGTGACAAACACGGCATGGAGTGACAAACACAGCATGGAGTGACAAACACGGCATAGAGTGACAAACACGGCATTGAGTGACAAACACGGCATTGAGTGACAAACACGGCATGGAGTGACAAACACGGCATGGAGTGACAAACACGGCATGGAGTGACAAATACGGCATGGGGTGACAAACACGGCATGGAGTCACAAACACAGCATGGAGTGACAAACACGGCATGGGGTGACAAACACGGCATGGAGTGACAAACACAGCATGGAGTGACAATCAAGGCATGGAGTGACAAACACGGCATGGAGTGACAAACACGGCATGGAGTGACAAACACGGCATTGATTGAAAAACACAACATGGAGTGACCAACAAAGCATGGAGTGACAAACACGGCATGGAGTGACAAACACGGCATGGAGTGACAAACACGGCATGGAGTGACAAACACGGCATGGAGTGACAAACACGGCATGGAGTGACAAACACGGCATGGAGTGACAAATACGGCATGGAGTGACAAATACGGCATGGAGGGACAAATACGGCATGGAGTGACAAATACGGCATGGAGTGACAAACACGGCATGGAGTGACCAACAAGGCATGAAGTGACAAACACGGCATGGAGTGACAAATACGGCATGGAGTGACCAACAAGGCATGGAGTGACAAACACGGCAAAGAGTGACAAATACGGCATGGAGTGACAAACACGGCATGGAGTGACAAACACAGCATGGAGTGACAAATACGGCATGGAGTGACAAACACGGCATGGAGTGACAAACACGGCATGGAGTGAAAATACGGCATCGGGTGACAAATACGGCATGGAGTGACAAACACGACATGGAGTGAAAAACACGGCACAGAGTGACAAACACGGCATTGAGTGACAAACACGGCTTGGAGTGACAAACACGGCATGGAGTGACAAACACGGCTTGGAGTGACAAACACGGCATGGAGTGACAAACACGGCATGGAGTGACAAATACGGCATGGAGTGACAAACACGGCATGGAGTGACAAACACGGCATGGAGTGACCAACAAGGCATGGAGTGACAAATACGGCATGGAGTGACAAACACGGCATGGAGTGACAAACACGGCATGGAGTGACCAACAAGGCATGGAGTGACAAACACGGCATTTGGTGACAAACACGGCATGGAGTGACAAACACGGCATGGAGTGACAAACACGGCATGGAGTGACCAACAAGGCATGGAGTGACAAATACGGCATGGAGTGACAAACACGGCATGGAGTGACAAACACGGCATGGAGTGACCAACAAGGCATGGAGTGACAAACACGGCATTTGGTGACAAACACGGCATGGAGTGACAAACACGGCATGGAGTGACAAACACGGCATGGAGTGACCAACAAGGCATGGAGTGACAAATACGGCATGGAGTGACAAACACGGCATGGAGTGACAAACACGGCATGGAGTGACCAACAAGGCATGGAGTGACAAACACGGCATTTGGTGACAAACACGGCATGGAGTGACAAACACGGCATGGAGTGACAAACACGGCATGGAGTGACCAACAAGGCATGGAGTGACAAACACGGCTTGGGGTGACAAACACAGCATGGAGTGACAAACACAGCATGGAGAGACAAGCACGGCAAAGAGTGACAAACACGGCATGGAGTGACAAACACAGCATGGAGTGACAAACACAGCATGGAGTGACAAACACTTCATGGAGTGACAAACACGGCATGGAGTGACACATACGGCATGGAGTGACAAATACGGCATGGAGTGACAAACACAGCATGGAGAGTCAAACACGGCATGGAGTGACAAACACGGCATGGAGTGACAAACACGGCATGGAGTGACACATACGGCATGGACTTACAAACACGGCATGGGGTGACAAACACATCATAGGGTGACAAACACGGCATGGAGTGACAAACACAGCATGGAGTGACAAACACAGCATGGAGTGACAAACACGGCATGGAGTGACAAACACGGCATGGAGTGACAAACACGGCATGGAGTGACTAATACGGCATGGAGTGACCAACACGGCGTGGAGTGACACACACGGCGTGGAGTGACAAACACGGCATGGAGTGACAAATACGGCATGGGGTGACAAACACGGCATGGAGTGACAAACATGGCATGGAGTGACAAACATGGCATGGAGTGACAAACAAGGCATGGAGTGACAAACATGGCATGGGGTGACAAACAAGGCATGGAGTGACAAACACGGCATGGAGTGACACATACGGCATGGAGTGACAAATACGGCATGGAGTGACAAACACAGCATGGAGAGACAAACACGGCATGGAGTGACAAACACGGCATGGAGTGACAAACACGGCATGGAGTGACACATACGGCATGGAGTGACAAACACGGCATGGGGTGACAAACACATCATGGGGTGACAAACACGGCATGGAGTGACAAACACAGCATGGAGTGACAAACACAGCATGGAGTGACAAACATGGCATGGAGTGACAAACACGGCATGGAGTGACAAACACAGCATGGAGTGACAAACACGGCATGGAGTGACAAACACAGCATGGAGTGACAAACACGGCATGAGGTGACAAACACAGCATGGAGTGACAAACACGGCATGGAGTGACAAACACAGCATGGAGTGACAAACACGGCATGAGGTGACAAACACAGCATGGTGTGACACATACGGCATCGGGTGACAAATACGGCATGAAGTGACAAACACGGCATGGAGTGACAAACACGTCATGGAGTGAAAAACACAGCATGAAGTGACAAACACGGCAAAGAGTGACAAACACGGCATGGGGTGACAAATACGACATGGAGTTACAAATACGTCATAGGGTGACAAACACGGCATTGAGTGACAAACACGGCATGGAGTGACAAATACGACATGGAGTTACAAATACGTCATAGGGTGACAATCACGGCATTGAGTGACAAACACGGCATGGAGTGACAAACACAGCATAAAGTGACAAACACGGCAAAGAGTGACAAACACGGCATGGAGTGACAAACACGGCATGAAGTGACAAACACGGCAAAGAGTGACAAACACAGCACAGAGTGACAAACACGGCATGGAGTGACAAACACGACATGGGGTAAATAACACGGCATAGAATGACAAACACGGTATTGGGTGACAAACACGGCATGGAGTGACAAACACGGCAAAGAGTGACAAACACAGCACAGAGTGACAAACACGGCATGGAGTGACAAACACGGCATGGGGTAAATAACACGGCATAGAATGACAAACACGGTATTGGGTGAAAAACACGGCATGGGGTGACAAATACGGCATGGAGTGACAAATACGGCATGGGGTGACAAACACGGCATAGGATGACAAACCTGATCAACCAGGCTGTGACTCATACGTCAGGCTGCGAGCAGCCGCGTCTAACAGCCTGGTTGATCAGTGCAGCAACCAGGAGGCCTGGTCCACGACCGGGCCGCGGGGACACTAAGCCCCGGAAGCACCTCAAGGTAGCTTCAAGGTAGGTAGGTAGGGTGTCAAACATTGCATTGATGACAAACACGGCATGGAGTGACAAACACGGCATGGAGTGACTAATACGGGATGGAGTGACAAACACGGCATGGAGTGACAAATACGGCATGGAGTGACAAACACGGCATGGAGTGACAAACACGGCATGGAGTGACAAACACGGCATGGAGTGACAAATACGGCATGGAGTGACAAACATAGCATGGAGTGACAAACACGGCATGGAGTGACAAACACGGCATGGAGTGACAAATACGGCATGGAGTAACAAACACGGCATAGAGTGACAAACACGGCATGGAGTGACAAACACGGCATGGAGTGACAAATACGGCATGGAGTGACAAACACAGCATGGAGTGACAAACACGGCATGGAGTGACAAACACGGCATGGAGTGACAAATACGGCATGGAGTGACAAACACAGCATGGAGTGACAAACACGGCATGGATTGACAAACACGGCATGGAGTGACAAATACGGCATGGAGTGACCAACACGGCATGGAGTGACAAACAAGGCATGGAGTGACAAACAAGGCATGGAGTGACAAACACGGCACAGAGTGACAAACAGGGCATGGAGTGACAAACACGGCATGGGGTGACAAACACGGCATGGAGTGACAAATACGGCATGGAGTGACAAACACGGCATGGAGTGACAAACACGGCATGGAGTGACAAACACGGCATGGAGTGACAAATACGGCATGGAGTGACCAACACGGCGTGGAGTGACACACACGGCGTGGAGTGACAAACACGGCATGGAGTGACAAATACGGCATGGGGTGACAAACACGGCATGGAGTGACAAACATGGCATGGAGTGACAAACATGGCATGGAGTGACAAACAAGGCATGGAGTGACAAACATGGCATGGAGTGACAAACAAGGCATGGAGTGACAAACATGGCATGGGGTGACAAACAAGGCATGGAGTGACAAACAAGGCATGGAGTGACAAACACGGCATGGAGTGACAAACACGGCATGGGGTGACAAACAAGGCATGGAGTGACAAACAAGGCATGGAGTGACAAACATGGCATGGAGTGACAAACACGGCATGGGGTGACAAACAAGGCATGGAGTGACAAACAAGGCATGGAGTGACAAACAAGGCATGGAGTGACAAACAAGGCATGGAGTGACAAACAAGGCATGGAGTGACAAACAAGGCATGGAGTGACAAATACGGTTTGGGGTGAGAAACACGACATGGAGTCACTCGCTGGACAGGCCTTGGGCTGAGAGGATGTGCTTGCCTCTTCTCCTCTCGAGGGGTTAAGTCCCTCGTCCCCAACCTTGTGCTGTGATCGCCGGGGCGGTATCATCACATAACTATTGTGCTGCCGAGTGTTCCGACACTATTGCATAAGTCACTAGTATCAAAGGAACCCTAGAGTGAACTAGTGAGTGGCGCCTGAGGCTTGGAGGCAGGCTAGCCTGCCCCCACCGCTCCCTTAGGGGAAGCCTACCAAACATTAGTGTTTGATGCATTGCTGGTGCTAATAACACAGCGTCACCTATACAGTGTACCTGGGACTCACTGTAAGACTCTCTAGCAAGAATCACAGGGCATCAACAGCTTCAGGCAACAAACATTATTATTATTAACATCTTTATTGACAAAATTAATTACAATTTTGCCTAATCTGAGGATTTTGATAGTGTTATTAAATTGAGGTTAATGCTAGTATTCACTGTCACACAGGACAGAGGGTCATACATAAGACAATAGGTCTAAACTGTAGGCTGAAGCACATATATATCATGGTTACAATCAATGTTTTAATGTGTGGATATGTGAAAACAACTTTCTATTGTGCACTGCCACACAAGGGCAGGGATGGGTTCATAAGTGCAGCAGCTTAGAAGTAATATAAATAAAAATTGTTTTTCATTCTTTAAAATGGACAAGCAAATTTTGGGTAAATTGTTAGGATGTCGTCCAGAACACCTGAGTCAATAAAATAGTTACACAGTTGGTGGTACAATAGGCCAGGAGGTCTAAAGTCCTTTACGGTTTCACATTCATCAATATAGTGTTCTAGTGAATGCATTAAAGGTTTATCACAGAGTTTACAATCTGAATATTCTGGTAGTGGCTCAGCCTCACTAACCTGCCAGATGTGTCTATAGCCAAGGCGAATTCGCGCAATTACTACATCACATTGCCTGGTCCGGTTACTGTGCTGACCATACAAATACCTATTATTACAGAACTTTTCATAACTTTTAATACTGCAGCTTTCAGGTCTCTGTGCATTTCTTAGTTCTTCTAAATCTGAATTAATTTCTTTAATTTGTATGTTTCTAATAACTGCATTAGATAGTCCAAAGTCATAATCAATGTTTTCTTTCCTGCAAGCCAAACAGCAAGGAGAGTGGTGGGACTGTAACCTGACCCGCACGGACCTCTGACCCTTGTGGTCAGAGCACGGACCCAACGGTCTCCCTTCCCTGGCGGGAGAGTGACATAGCCGCCAACATTACAATGATGCCAGCTTTGTACAGAGCACCTGTACACTCTTAGTTTAAGACTTATCTTCCCCACTTTTTCTTATTCTTCTCTTTTCGCCATTTCAACAGGTCAAGTGGAACGGTCAAGTGACCCATGCGGTTATCTTTAAAATCTGGGGAGCCACTTGACTTGGGCATCTGTTCACCCTTGTAGCAGGGTTAGGCTGTCTTAGGGGATATTCTGTCCACACATAGGAGAATAAGTCACTGAGGGCTAACCTCCGCGAGTCCCAACCAACCAAGTGGAATATCCAAGTGTTCATCCAAGTCGTCTAAGCACTTTCAAACCCACTGAGAGCGCTCTTCCCCTCAGAGCAGGTTTATGACTGTTGGCGCTGATGACTGGTAAGGCTTGCTGCCTGCTCTGCCATTTGTCATGTTAATCATCATATTATGATTATGAATGCAAACCAGGTATCGGAGGAGGTTAGAGCAACAATTAATACCGCCTGAAGAAGCAGGTATGGAGGAGGTAGCTGTTGGACCCTCAGGGCTCTCCCCTACCCTGACCAGTGACACTGTCACCCCGCCACCCAGTGATGGGTTTGTGGAGGTGGTAAGTAAGAGGCTGAGAAGGAAACAAGGGAAACAGAAGCCTGGTGAACAACAGGGTAGAAGACGTCCCATAGCACCAAGGAGCGAGTACACACCTTCTCTAAAGGCCCGAGTGTGGCGGACAGGATTGTGTGGAGTAAGAAACTGAGCGTGGTGTACCCACCTGGCTCTGCAGGCGTGCTACGTCCACATGTCAACTCCCCATGTGTGTATGTTTTAAGAGAGAAGCAGCAGGTTGTGGAGGCTCTTCTACAAGGGGAAATAGGTGATGTAAAGCTCTCCCCTCTAGATAATCCAACACAGAACAAGAAGATGGATGAATACCTAGTGTACAGGTACAGTCACAGGTATCCACTAGAGTGGGTCTATGAATTAGACGGGGTACACAGAGCACGAAGATTGACCAAGAATGGTAAGCCTACTGATCAAATAGTCATAGTCTGGAAAAGCCTGTTCTGCCACCCGACCAGTATTGGTTTGGTGGGTTGTATGCGCGCCCCAGCACGTTCAGTGTGTGGGAGCAGAACCCTGTGGAGTGTTACGAGTGCTGTGGCAGAAACCACATAGCTAAGTACTGCTGGTGCCCCACACCCAAGTGTGCTCTCTGTTCCGGTCCTCATGCACTGAAGGACTGTCAGTATAAGAAAACCAGAGACCAAAGAAAGCAGGAACAGGAGCAACAGAACACTGCAACAGAAGCAGGGCAACATCCTGAATCTGTGGCTCCGTCTAAACCGCCGCTGAAGTGTTTCAGATGTGGTACGGAAGGAGTCACCATCTGGCACTCAGAGTGTACCAAACGGCCAGTCTCCCTTGGCACAAGGAGGCAAGTGCCCGAGACACAACAAGTGTCTACTGATGCCGGCTCTAGTACTGTTGACCCATCCCATAGTGGTGACAGTACCAGCAACGCCCCTGACAACACACAACAGCCTGAGACAACAGTTAAAGAACAGTTGGCAATCTTGCAAGCACAGGTAGCAGAACTGGCTGAAATTATACAGATGCTACGTCGGGCTCCTCCACAGGAGATAGAGTAGCCTCCACACTGCTGTATCACAGCCGTGGCCCGCGCTGGTAAAGGTACCTGCGGTGGTGCTGACGGCGGCGGCGGCGGCGGCAGGGGCAGCAGCGGCGGCAGCAGCGGCGACAGCAGCGGCGACAGAAGTGGCGGCAGCAGCAGCGGCAGCAGAGATGAGAGCGACAACGCAGACAGTGGCAGCGACGTCGTCAGTCAACTCAGGGATGACAGCAGTGATAGTGACACAGAAACATTAACTGGAAAAGGAAGTCGATCTGCATCAGCATGTTTTAAAATAATTCATGACCTTAACGAACGCGCTCAAGCCAAGTACAAGAATGAAAAAGATAATATTCCGAGTGACAGTAATTATGCCATAAGACTTACAGAGAACATTCACTCGCGGACCATCCTGAGTTGCTCAGTTATCAAGAAACTGATGATGTCACCAGATGTTCCTGACGCCACCAAACGCCAGGTTGGTGTGGCTTTTTACATCGTAGAGTCACTTATTGACACATTGTGTAAGTGGGACGAGGACAACAATGGGACCACCAGTCCCAGGGAGGAACAACACCAAGACGATGGCTGCTGTTGACACAAGAACCATTAGGTTTCTCAGTTGGAACATTCGTAGCATCAGCAAAAGACTGAATGACCTAATTGCATATGTTACCAGTAACAACATAGATATAATTGCTCTATAGGAGCCCTACACGTCCAATATGATAAACAAAACCCCACCAAAGATCAGAGGGTATGCAACCTATAATAACAGTAACGCCACAGGCCTACTAACATACATCAGAAGTGATTTACCGCACATTCTTGTGAGCACGTCACACAATGTACACACACAGTACCATCACTTTCATGTACAAACTACAGCAGGCCACTTTTCATTCCTCAACATATATGCCAGAAGCCAGAAACTCAATGTAACATTGTTCCCAGATCTAGACAATCATGGGACAATATACATGGGAATTTTAATGCTAGACATATTACGCTGGGAGACAGTACTAACAATGATAATGGATGCAAATTTATCAAATATGTTTATGACAACAGATTAACCGTGTATACTACGGATACCCAAACTCATTTATTGGGAGGCAGACTTGATTATGTAATGGGTAGAAACCTTGTGCAAGATAGGATGGAATGTTCGTTGGTAAATCACTTGGTTAGTGATCACTATGCAGTTTCTGCTTCCTATGAGGTACAGTGTGATGTACCTAATAGACATCAGAGACGGAAAATGAATATTCCATATGGCTTGCATGACCACTTTATTAATTGTATATCAAAATGGTATCAAGATTACACAATAACGAATGTACAAGCCTTCTCCAGAGATCTCGTTGATACGATTACTACCTACTATGACACATGGGTGTGTTGGGGAACAAGTTTTTTTTATTCTTTTTTTACATGCAAGCATGCAAGTATAAGGCAATAAATACAATAAAAAGAACAGAGGAAACAAAATAAGCAAAACAAAAAACCACCGATCAGAAGGACTGACAGCTCAGCACAAAAACAACAAACATCAACAAAACACAAGAGAAAATAGCGTAAACATGCTAACAATACACAAAACACAAGAACACAAAACAAAACAAACATCATGACACAGAGAAAGCATAAGGAGAACAAATAACAAAAGAACAATTTACAAAAAACATAAAATTATAAAATCATAAAATATACAACAAGCCAAGAAACAGAAACATAAGCTACACATGGCACAATAACAACACAAACAATAAACAAAAACATGCACAACTAACCACGTGCAGTGCAAGAAATATAAGGAAAGGCACAAGCACAGAACACAATAGGGCAAACAGCATAGCCAGAGGGGCACATAATACAACAAAATCAAAGGAACAGATAATCAGGAAATGGTAGAGCTACATGCAAAGTATGTAAAAAATATGTAAGGAACACAATAAACAGGGACATTGAGAAAAACTAAACAGAACACCGGCCTGAAGGGCGCACAATAAATATAACACATAGCAGAACATACCACAAGTCCCATGCATACACTAGACACACAGCAATCACACAAACTACTCAATTTGCTCATACTTATCCGGCCACTCCGCCCCCGGGAAACGTATACAATACGCCTCCCAAAGCAACATGATGTCGGCCGGAACAGGGTGAGCATGGGCCGCACGAGAATCAGGCATCAAGTCCGTCACACCCTCAACAAAAACCCGAGCTGCGGAACCCAGACGATCGATGGGCACCACGGAACAGGCCGCACACGGTCAATAAAGTAAAATGAAAAAGGGTTTTTCGTCCTATCATACGCCACGCCGGAGGCCAAGATGATTGGGAGGGGCTTCCCTCCATGGGGCCGGGCAACGGGCAGCGCACTTGTAACCTCCTTGGCAGCCCCACAGGGCCCCGCGGAAACCACCGGACGTGACACCTGCAGGGGCTCCCCACGCCTAACATCCTTCTTCAGCAACAACACGAGGTCGCGGCCTGCACCAGCACCCACACCTCCTACGTCCGGAGCAGCAACCAACCCCCACTGCGGAGAACCTTCTGCAGAAGAAAGAGCAGTTGGTGAATCATAAGCACAATCGTCGGCATCAGCAGGCACATGGACGTCAGCGACCACCATCGACACAGAGTGGGAAGCACCCGGATCCACCACATCATCGCCCGAAGACCCACCGGCGTCGAAATCCTCCACATCATCCCAAGCAGTAGAAGAATGCCGGGACCGCTTGGGCACCGGGCGCACATCCTCAGAGCCGGAAGCAGACCCAGAACCATGGGCTTCACAAGCCTTGCGAACCAATGCCCGTCGCATGACGGCAGCAGCCTCAACAATAGGGGGAACCGGGCCGCACACAACAGGACGCTTTGCAGCCCACCCAGCACCCAGCTCTGCCGAAACACCCGGCGAAGGCGCAGGGCCAGACGCAGCAGCAGGAGACGAGGAAGACGAAGACGTCGACGACACGCAGAGACCACCTGGAAGACCCCCGGGAGCAGCTATGACAGCGACAGGGGCAGGAAGACCAGCCGACGGCATCGGAACACCCGGAGGAGGAGCCGCACCATCAGGAAGACTGCCGGGCGACGCAGGGGGAGCTGCAGCAGCCAACGGGACGTCAACATCCTCTCCCATGGAATCCACCCCAACAGGGAGCGGCGGGAAATCATCCTCCCGGATCAGGTTCACAGGAGCGACAGCAGCCTCCGAGCACCCGGCAGCCTGATGCCCCAACAGGCCACACCGAAAGCAGGTACGGGGCTGCTGGGCATAGTAAACCCGGACGTAGTACCCCAGAAGCCGGACCAAAGAAGGGATGTCAGACCTCAGGCGCATCCCAAGGGTACGAATGTTCGTCCTCATACCCTTATACCTCCCTGAGGACAGCGTGTGCACCCGCACACTGACGACCGCGCCAAACCGCTGGAAGTAACACCGGAGTAGAACTTCGGGAAACTCCAAGGGTGCCCCATGCACACTCACGTAGGTAAGGGCACCACTACGGTCTGTAATGGTCACAGAGCCGGCACCATCTGGTAGCGACAAGGAATGCCCCTCGTAACGGCGGAGGAAAGCACGATACACCTCCTCCCCCACCAACTTGATAATAACCCAGTGAGCAGTTACCAGCTCAGCTCCGTAGACGTCGTCGACCGGGACACGGAGCATGTCACACATGACAAGCTCAACTAAAGGGTAGTCAACACGGCCCGTAAGCACCAGGCTCACGGAGTTTACTCTCGTCACAGGAGGGAGAGGGACTCCCATCGCAAGCGTGCGCCGTCACACCGGCCAAGCCATTGGGGAACAAGTCGTAAGCCTAGCAGAAGTGGGCAACACCTGCCACCACCCAAGTGGGTCCTTGACCCCGTATTTGTTAAAGAACATGAACGAGTAAAGCAACTTGGAGATACGTACAAACGAACCAGAGCACAAGGTGACTTGCATGCATTTCTAGTTGCAAATAGAGAGGTGAGAGACACGAGCAACGTTATACGTAATGATCATTGGGAAGAGTTCCTACAAAGTATAAATGAGCAAACAACACTTGTTGAAGTTTGGGAAAAGATACGAAAAATCTCTAGAAGCAGCCCAACCAAACCACTGCACCACAGCTCACTAGAACAAGCAAACATTCTCCTTGATCAATGGGCACTAACATCAAGCTACAGCTCACTCCCAATTAACATACAGCAGAAACTTAATGACACACGCCCCAACAGACAACGAACCATCAATCTTGCCTGTACAGCTATCGACGTGTCGGACCTTAATGATGTAACTGAATGGGAATTAAATCATGCAGTAAAGATGGGAAAATCAACTGCTCCTGGAGAGGATGGTATTACTTACAGTCTACTGAGATTAGTCTCACACGTACCAGGTAATCCACTATTAGTGTTGAACAGAATGAGTTTACGTGAAGGAGTATTACGTGATGCTTAGACAAAGAGTGTCATTGTTCCCATCCCCAAACCACACTCAGATAATTATAGACCCATATCTCTAACATCGTGTGTCTGTAAAGTGCTTGAACGTATTGTTCTTAACCGACTCGTGTATCATATACAGGGGCACCTGTCACCGCAACTGTTTGGATTTATGCCTGGGCTCAGTACACAACACTTTTGCTGAGTACTTCACACGTATTGAAGCTTCCCCTCAAACAGTCTTCATCGACCTAGCAGCAGCTTTTGATACAGCAAACAGAGAAATCATACTGGACCAGCTTGCTGAGCTAGGAATACAAGGAAAATTACTGAAATGGATAAAGGGCTATTTGTCTAATCGAACAGCATATGTTTTGTTTAATGGTGTTAAAAGCACAGAGAGCAAATACTTTGAACTGGGGAGGGGTCACAAGGAGGGGTCCTCAGCCCCTTGTTGTTCAACGTTCTGATGCATAAACTTATTAAAGATCTTCCAACTAATAATGAAGACACTGTCATTTGTTATGCTGATGATATATGTTTACAGGCTGCCTCCGAGCCTAGAATGCAAGTTCTGCTCGATTCTTTTGCTACTAGAGCTGAGGAATGTGGCCTCATTATCTCTGTACAGAAAACTCGTGCCCTCATTCCATGTGGTATTCCACCACCCAATTATCATATAGATGGGCGAGCACTTAAGAACTGCGAGTCTTACAGATTCCTTAGTGTCCCCATTAACGACCCTGGGTACCTTTCTTCTCTCAAGAGGAGACTGTGGGAGAGATTAATGCCCTTGCGGGTCCTTGTTGGTGTCAATCATGGAATCAACGTGAGACTTGCTAGAATGTTTTATGTATCATTTATACGCTCTGTGATTGACTACAATGCTCTACATCTCACACTGTATACTGACAAAGAGCTGAAATCTCTTGAAACCTTGCAAAATGAAGCTATGCGTGTCATCCTTGGGGCTCCAAGTCCACGAGAGTAGTTAATATGAGAGCAGAGTTAAAATTACCTACCATAAGTGAGAGAATTTTTTCTATTAGCACAGTTTTCGGCGTGAAGGCATTGAGTAGATCTAGACAACACATGAAGTTTCAAGCTAAACTTTCTAATATGCTGCACTCACCTGAGGTCTATAGAAGAAGAACGAAATCTGATATGTATTTTGGTTCTACAAGGTAGCCAACTCCATCAAAATATTAAATATGTACCCAACTCAATTAATGATTAATCAACCAATTACTCCATGGGATAATTGGGATCTATCAGTTGATTTTGTAAATGCGCCCAAGAAAGATAGTGTGCACTCTACATTATTAAAACAGTTAACACTGAAAAGCATCACTGAAAGTACTCAGAGTATGGGTAACGATGTGTATCAGTGCTATACCGACGGCTCTGTAGAAGAAGGTGGACGATGTACCGGATGTGCATGCAATATATTTGAACAATCTTCTCTCGTACATACAGCAATGAAACGCGTCAATGACTGGGAAAGTACAACTCAAACTGAACTTGTAGGCATATACCTTGCCACTGAATTTTTAAAAGACAAAGGCAGTGGACTTATACACTGTGACTTGCAGAGTGCACTCCTGGCATTGAACGCACATAGTAGTGACACCCATAAAATAGTCAGTGATATTCGAATGAATGTTTTAGCTGCTAAAGAAAACATATTTGAAATTAAATTCCTATAGATACCATCACATGTTGGCATCTCAAGGCATGACACTGTTGATATGCTTGCATTGACAGCCTGTGGAAAACCAGTGGTAGAAATTGATATGGGTGTTTCATTAGCAGTGACAAAGAGAATACTCAAACCAATATCTAATGAAGATCTCACCGACCTAAGAAATTCACAAAGACCTGAAAGTTGTAGCATTAAATATTATGATAGATATCGTGAGGAGACATTCACATATGGGACTAATAGAACAAGAACCCGGCAATGTGATGTTATAGTGGCCAGAATACGCCTGGGATATAGACGTATCTGGCAGCTTTCTCAAAACCCAAATGTCGAGTACACAATGTGTCAACTTTGTGAAAGAGAAAACATGCACTCTCTTGAACATTATATTGTAGAATGTCTCATATTGTCTGACTTTCGCCCTCCTTAGCTGAGGTATGCTGAACTCTGTATTACTGTATGAGTACTGGAACACTTGATGGTATAGTAGACTTGTATCCAAGATTGACCATGTAATGTATCATTTATACAATGTATGTATGTGATGTAACTATATTACCTGAGCTTGGAAAAACACCTTAATCACCTTCATTGATTAAGTGGTTAATTGCACACTAGTTTCTCTGTCAGCTATCTCACCCTGTCAGAGTAAAAGAGACAAATGTATGTGAATGCATGTGTGTATATATGCAAGTATATATGTATATGTACGTATATATGTGTGTGAATGTATATGTATGTGTATAAAGTACATATGGAAGCTGATCAGAATTGCATTTCACCTTTGTAAATGCACATTAATGACACTTTATGTAGGGCATACGTAAATCTATGTATCTATGTATTTACGTATGTAGGTTAGTTTAGCATTTTAAAAGTACCGAATCACCTTCTGTGGTTGAGTGTTCAATAAATCCCTGAACTATATGTTTAACTGATCTCTAACCCTGTCCATAGAGGACAGAAGAAAATGTATATATGCTGGTTAGCATTGTAAATGTGTGGCCACGTCTGTGGTAGAAAAAAATAGTAATAAAAAAAAAGACATGGAGTGACAAACACGGCATGGGGTGACAAACATGGCATGGGGTGACAAACACGGCATGGGGTGACAAACACGGCATGGGGTGACAAACACGGCATGGGGTGACAAACATGGCATGGGGTGACAAACACGGCATGGGGTGACAAACACGGCATAGGGTGACAAACACGGCATAGGGTGACAAACACGGCATAGGGTGACAAACACGGCATAGGGTGACAAACACGGCATGGAGTGACAAACACGGCATGGAGTGACAAACACGGCATAGAGTGACAAACACGGCATAGAGTGACAAACACGACATGGAGTGACAAACACGGCATGGAGTGACAAACACGACATAGAGTGACAAACACGGCATAGGGTGACAAACACGGCATGGAGTGACAAACACGGCATAGAGTGACAAACACGGCATGGGGTGACAAACACGACATGGAGTGACAAACACGGCATGGAGTGACAAACACGGCATAGAGTGACAAACACGGCATAGAGTGACAAACACGACATGGAGTGACAAACACGGCATGGAGTGACAAACACGGCATAGAGTGACAAACACGGCATAGGGTGACAAACACGACATGGAGTGACAAACACGGCATAGAGTGACAAACACGGCATGGGGTGACAAACACGACATGGAGTGACAAACACGGCATGGAGTGACAAACACGGCATAGAGTGACAAACACGGCATGGGGTGACAAACACGACATGGAGTGACAAACACGGCATTGGGTGACAAACACGGCATAGAGTGACAAACACGGCATAGAGTGACAAACACGGCATGGAGTGACAAACACGGCATAGAGTGACAAACACGGCATGGAGTGACAAACACGGCATAGAGTGACAAACACGGCATGGGGTGACAAACACGACATGGAGTGACAAACACGGCATGGAGTGACAAACACGGCATAGAGTGACAAACACGGCATGGGGTGACAAACACGGCATAGGGTGACAAACACGGCATGGGGTGACAAACACGGCATAGAGTGACAAACACGGCATGGAGTGACAAACACGGCATAGAGTGACAAACACGGCCTGGAGTGACAAACACGGCATAGAGTGACAAACACGGCATGGGGTGACAAACACGACATGGAGTGACAAACACGGCATGGGGTGACAAACACGGCATAGAGTGACAAACACGGCATGGGGTGACAAACACGGCATAGAGTGACAAACACGGCATGGGGTGACAAACACGGCATGGGGTGACAAACACGGCATACAGTGACAAACACGGCATGGAGTGACAAACACGGCATAGAGTGACAAACACGGCATGGAGTGACAAACACGGCATAGAGTGACAAACAAGGCATGGGGTGACAAACACGACATGGAGTGACAAACACGGCATGGGGTGACAAACACGGCATAGAGTGACAAACACGGCATGGGGTGACAAACACGGCATAGAGTGACAAACACGGCATGGAGTGACAAACACGGCATAGAGTGACAAACACGGCATGGGGTGACAAACACGGCATGGAGTGACAAACACTGCATAGGGTGACAAACACGACATGGAGTGACAAACACGGCATGGAGTGACAAACACGGCATGGAGTGACAAACACGGCATGGGGTGACAAACACGACATGGAGTGACAAACACGGCATGGAGTGACAAACACGGCACAGAGTGACAAACACGGCATGGAGTGACAAACACGGCATGGAGTGACAAACACGGCATGGAGTGACAAACACGGCATGGAGTGACAAACACGACATGGAGTGACAAACACGGCATGGAGTGACAAACACGGCATGGAGTGACAAACACGGCATGGAGTGACAAACACGGCATGTAGTGACAAACACGGCATGGAGTGACAAACACGGCATGGAGTGACAAACACGGCATAGAGTGACAAACACGGCATGGAGTGACAAACACGGCATGGAGTGACAAACACGGCATGGAGTGACAAACACGGCATGGAGTGACAAACACGGCATGGAGTGACAAACACGGCATGGAGTGACAAACACGGCATGGAGTGACAAACACGGCATGGAGTGACAAACACGGCATGGAGTGACAAACACGGCATGGAGTGACAAACACAGCATGGAGTGACAAACACGGCATGGGGTGACAAACACGGCATGGAGTGACAAACACGGCATGGGGTGACAAACACGGCATGGAGTGACAAACACGGCATGGGGTGACAAACACGGCATGGGGTGACAAACACGGCATGGGGTGACAAACACGGCATGGAGTGACAAACACGGCATGGAGTGACAAACACGGCATGGAGTGACAAACACGGCATGGGGTGACAAACACGGCATGGGGTGACAAACACGGCATGGAGTGACAAACACGGCATGGAGTGACAAACACGGCATGGAGTGAAAAACACGGCATGGAGTGACAAACACGGCATGGGGTGACAAACACGGCCTGGGGTGACAAACACGGCATGGAGTGACAAACACGGCATGGGGTGACAAACACGGCATGGAGTGACAAACACGGCATGGAGTGACAAACACGGCATGGAGTGACAAACACGGCATGGAGTGAAAAACACGGCATGGGGTGACAAACACGGCATGGGGTGACAAACACGGCATGGAGTGACAAACACGGCATGGGGTGACAAACACGGCATGGGGTGACAAACACGGCATGGAGTGACAAACACGGCATGGAGTGACAAACACGGCATGGAGTGACAAACACGGCATGGGGTGACAAACACGGCATGGGGTGACAAACACGGCATGGAGTGACAAACACGGCATGGGGTGACAAACACGGCATGGGGTGACAAACACGGCATGGAGTGACAAACACAGCATGGGGTGACAAACACGGCATGGGGTGACAAACACGGCATGGAGTGACAAACACGGCATGGGGTGACAAACACGGCATGGGGTGACAAACACGGCATGGAGTGACAAACACGGCATGGAGTGACAAACACGGCATGGGGTGACAAACACGGCATGGGGTGACAAACACGGCATGGAGTGACAAACACGGCATGGGGTGACAAACACGGCATGGAGTGACAAACACGGCATGGAGTGACAAACACGGCATGGGGTGACAAACACGGCATGGGGTGACAAACACGGCATGGAGTGACAAACACGGCATGGAGTGACAAACACAGCATGGAGTGACAAACACGGCATGGGGTGACAAACACGGCATGGAGTGACAAACACGGCATGGGGTGACAAACACGGCATGGAGTGACAAACACGGCATGGGGTGACAAACACGGCATGGGGTGACAAACACGGCATGGGGTGACAAACACGGCATGGAGTGACAAACACGGCATGGAGTGACAAACACGGCATGGAGTGACAAACACGGCATGGAGTGACAAACACGGCATGGGGTGACAAACACGGCATGGGGTGACAAACACGGCATGGAGTGACAAACACGGCATGGAGTGACAAACACGGCATGGAGTGAAAAACACGGCATGGAGTGACAAACACGGCATGGGGTGACAAACACGGCCTGGGGTGACAAACACGGCATGGAGTGACAAACACGGCATGGGGTGACAAACACGGCATGGAGTGACAAACACGGCATGGAGTGACAAACACGGCATGGAGTGACAAACACGGCATGGAGTGACAAACACGGCATGGGGTGACAAACACGGCATGGGGTGACAAACACGGCATGGAGTGACAAACACGGCATGGGGTGACAAACACGGCATGGGGTGACAAACACGGCATGGGGTGACAAACACGGCATGGGGTGACAAACATGGCATGGGGTGACAAACACGGCATGGGGCGACAAACACGGCATAGGGTGACAAACACGGCATAGGGTGACAAACACGGCATAGGGTGACAAACACGGCATAGGGTGACAAACACGGCATGGAGTGACAAACACGGCATAGAGTGACAAACACGGCATAGAGTGACAAACACGACATGGAGTGACAAACACGGCATGGAGTGACAAACACGGCATAGAGTGACAAACACGGCATAGGGTGACAAACACGACATGGAGTGACAAACACGGCATAGAGTGACAAACACGGCATGGGGTGACAAACACGACATGGAGTGACAAACACGGCATGGAGTGACAAACACGGCATAGAGTGACAAACACGGCATGGGGTGACAAACACGACATGGAGTGACAAACACGGCATTGGGTGACAAACACGGCATAGAGTGACAAACACGGCATAGAGTGACAAACACGGCATGGAGTGACAAACACGGCATAGAGTGACAAACACGGCATGGAGTGACAAACACGGCATAGAGTGACAAACACGGCATGGGGTGACAAACACGACATGGAGTGACAAACACGGCATGGAGTGACAAACACGGCATAGAGTGACAAACACGGCATGGGGTGACAAACACGGCATAGGGTGACAAACACGGCATGGGGTGACAAACACGGCATAGAGTGACAAACACGGCATGGAGTGACAAACACGGCATAGAGTGACAAACACGGCCTGGAGTGACAAACACGGCATAGAGTGACAAACACGGCATGGGGTGACAAACACGACATGGAGTGACAAACACGGCATGGGGTGACAAACACGGCATAGAGTGACAAACACGGCATGGGGTGACAAACACGGCATAGAGTGACAAACACGGCATGGGGTGACAAACACGGCATGGGGTGACAAACACGGCATACAGTGACAAACACGGCATGGAGTGACAAACACGGCATAGAGTGACAAACACGGCATGGAGTGACAAACACGGCATAGAGTGACAAACAAGGCATGGGGTGACAAACACGACATGGAGTGACAAACACGGCATGGGGTGACAAACACGGCATAGAGTGACAAACACGGCATGGGGTGACAAACACGGCATAGAGTGACAAACACGGCATGGAGTGACAAACACGGCATAGAGTGACAAACACGGCATGGGGTGACAAACACGGCATGGAGTGACAAACACTGCATGGGGTGACAAACACGACATGGAGTGACAAACACGGCATGGAGTGACAAACACGGCATGGAGTGACAAACACGGCATGGGGTGACAAACACGACATGGAGTGACAAACACGGCATGGAGTGACAAACACGGCACAGAGTGACAAACACGGCATGGAGTGACAAACACGGCATGGAGTGACAAACACGGCATGGAGTGACAAACACGGCATGGAGTGACAAACACGACATGGAGTGACAAACACGGCATGGAGTGACAAACACGGCATGGAGTGACAAACACGGCATGGAGTGACAAACACGGCATGTAGTGACAAACACGGCATGGAGTGACAAACACGGCATGGAGTGACAAACACGGCATAGAGTGACAAACACGGCATGGAGTGACAAACACGGCATGGAGTGACAAACACGGCATGGAGTGACAAACACGGCATGGAGTGACAAACACGGCATGGAGTGACAAACACGGCATGGAGTGACAAACACGGCATGGAGTGACAAACACGGCATGGAGTGACAAACACGGCATGGAGTGACAAACACGGCATGGAGTGACAAACACAGCATGGAGTGACAAACACGGCATGGGGTGACAAACACGGCATGGAGTGACAAACACGGCATGGGGTGACAAACACGGCATGGAGTGACAAACACGGCATGGGGTGACAAACACGGCATGGGGTGACAAACACGGCATGGGGTGACAAACACGGCATGGAGTGACAAACACGGCATGGAGTGACAAACACGGCATGGAGTGACAAACACGGCATGGGGTGACAAACACGGCATGGGGTGACAAACACGGCATGGAGTGACAAACACGGCATGGAGTGACAAACACGGCATGGAGTGAAAAACACGGCATGGAGTGACAAACACGGCATGGGGTGACAAACACGGCCTGGGGTGACAAACACGGCATGGAGTGACAAACACGGCATGGGGTGACAAACACGGCATGGAGTGACAAACACGGCATGGAGTGACAAACACGGCATGGAGTGACAAACACGGCATGGAGTGAAAAACACGGCATGGGGTGACAAACACGGCATGGGGTGACAAACACGGCATGGAGTGACAAACACGGCATGGGGTGACAAACACGGCATGGGGTGACAAACACGGCATGGAGTGACAAACACGGCATGGAGTGACAAACACGGCATGGAGTGACAAACACGGCATGGGGTGACAAACACGGCATGGGGTGACAAACACGGCATGGAGTGACAAACACGGCATGGGGTGACAAACACGGCATGGGGTGACAAACACGGCATGGAGTGACAAACACAGCATGGGGTGACAAACACGGCATGGGGTGACAAACACGGCATGGAGTGACAAACACGGCATGGGGTGACAAACACGGCATGGGGTGACAAACACGGCATGGAGTGACAAACACGGCATGGAGTGACAAACACGGCATGGGGTGACAAACACGGCATGGGGTGACAAACACGGCATGGAGTGACAAACACGGCATGGGGTGACAAACACGGCATGGAGTGACAAACACGGCATGGAGTGACAAACACGGCATGGGTGACAAACACGGCATGGGGTGACAAACACGGCATGGAGTGACAAACACGGCATGGAGTGACAAACACAGCATGGAGTGACAAACACGGCATGGGGTGACAAACACGGCATGGAGTGACAAACACGGCATGGGGTGACAAACACGGCATGGAGTGACAAACACGGCATGGGGTGACAAACACGGCATGGGGTGACAAACACGGCATGGGGTGACAAACACGGCATGGAGTGACAAACACGGCATGGAGTGACAAACACGGCATGGAGTGACAAACACGGCATGGAGTGACAAACACGGCATGGGGTGACAAACACGGCATGGGGTGACAAACACGGCATGGAGTGACAAACACGGCATGGAGTGACAAACACGGCATGGAGTGAAAAACACGGCATGGAGTGACAAACACGGCATGGGGTGACAAACACGGCCTGGGGTGACAAACACGGCATGGAGTGACAAACACGGCATGGGGTGACAAACACGGCATGGAGTGACAAACACGGCATGGAGTGACAAACACGGCATGGAGTGACAAACACGGCATGGAGTGACAAACACGGCATGGGGTGACAAACACGGCATGGGGTGACAAACACGGCATGGAGTGACAAACACGGCATGGGGTGACAAACACGGCATGGGGTGACAAACACGGCATGGGGTGACAAACACGGCATGGGGTGACAAACATGGCATGGGGTGACAAACACGGCATGGGGCGACAAACACGGCATAGGGTGACAAACACGGCATAGGGTGACAAACACGGCATAGGGTGACAAACACGGCATAGGGTGACAAACACGGCATGGAGTGACAAACACGGCATAGAGTGACAAACACGGCATAGAGTGACAAACACGACATGGAGTGACAAACACGGCATGGAGTGACAAACACGGCATAGAGTGACAAACACGGCATAGGGTGACAAACACGGCATGGAGTGACAAACACGGCATAGAGTGACAAACACGGCATGGGGTGACAAACACGACATGGAGTGACAAACAAGGCATGGAGTGACAAACACGGCATAGAGTGACAAACACGGCATAGAGTGACAAACACGACATGGAGTGACAAACACGGCATGGAGTGACAAACACGGCATAGAGTGACAAACACGGCATAGGGTGACAAACACGGCATGGAGTGACAAACACGGCATAGAGTGACAAACACGGCATGGGGTGACAAACACGACATGGAGTGACAAACACGGCATGGAGTGACAAACACGGCATAGAGTGACAAACACGGCATGGGGTGACAAACACGACATGCAGTGACAAACACGGCATTGGGTGACAAACACGGCATAGAGTGACAAACACGGCATAGAGTGACAAACACGGCATGGAGTGACAAACACGGCATAGAGTGACAAACACGGCATGGAGTGACAAACACGGCATAGAGTGACAAACACGGCATGGGGTGACAAACACGACATGGAGTGACAAACACGGCATGGAGTGACAAACACGGCATAGAGTGACAAACACGGCATGGGGTGACAAACACGGCATAGGGTGACAAACACGGCATGGGGTGACAAACACGGCATAGAGTGACAAACACGGCATGGAGTGACAAACACGGCATAGAGTGACAAACACGGCCTGGAGTGACAAACACGGCATAGAGTGACAAACACGGCATGGGGTGACAAACACGACATGGAGTGACAAACACGGCATGGGGTGACAAACACGGCATAGAGTGACAAACACGGCATGGGGTGACAAACACGGCATAGAGTGACAAACACGGCATGGGGTGACAAACACGGCATGGGGTGACAAACACGGCATACAGTGACAAACACGGCATGGAGTGACAAACACGGCATAGAGTGACAAACACGGCATGGAGTGACAAACACGGCATAGAGTGACAAACAAGGCATGGGGTGACAAACACGACATGGAGTGACAAACACGGCATGGGGTGACAAACACGGCATAGAGTGACAAACACGGCATGGGGTGACAAACACGGCATAGAGTGACAAACACGGCATGGAGTGACAAACACGGCATAGAGTGACAAACACGGCATGGGGTGACAAACACGGCATGGAGTGACAAACACTGCATGGGGTGACAAACACGACATGGAGTGACAAACACGGCATGGAGTGACAAACACGGCATGGAGTGACAAACACGGCATGGGGTGACAAACACGACATGGAGTGACAAACACGGCATGGAGTGACAAACACGGCACAGAGTGACAAACACGGCATGGAGTGACAAACACGGCATGGAGTGACAAACACGGAATGGAGTGACAAACACGGCATGGAGTGACAAACACGACATGGAGTGACAAACACGGCATGGAGTGACAAACACGGCATGGAGTGACAAACACGGCATGGAGTGACAAACACGGCATGGAGTGACAAACACGGCATGGAGTGACAAACACGGCATGGAGTGACAAACACGGCATGGAGTGACAAACACGGCATGGAGTGACAAACACGGCATAGAGTGACAAACACGGCATGGAGTGACAAACACGGCATGGAGTGACAAACACGGCATGGAGTGACAAACACGGCATGGAGTGACAAACACGGCATGGAGTGACAAACACGGCATGGAGTGACAAACACGGCATGGAGTGACAAACACGGCATGGAGTGACAAACACGGCATGGAGTGACAAACACAGCATGGAGTGACAAACACGGCATGGGGTGACAAACACGGCATGGAGTGACAAACACGGCATGGGGTGACAAACACGGCATGGAGTGACAAACACGGCATGGGGTGACAAACACGGCATGGGGTGACAAACACGGCATGGGGTGACAAACACGGCATGGAGTGACAAACACGGCATGGAGTGACAAACACGGCATGGAGTGACAAATACGGCATGGAGTGACAAACACGGCATGGGGTGACAAACACGGCATGGGGTGACAAACACGGCATGGAGTGACAAACACGGCATGGAGTGACAAACACGGCATGGAGTGAAAAACACGGCATGGAGTGACAAACACGGCATGGGGTGACAAACACGGCCTGGGGTGACAAACATGGCATGGGGTGACAAACACGGCATGGGGTGACAAACACGGCATAGGGTGACAAACACGGCATAGGGTGACAAACACGGCATAGGGTGACAAACACGGCATAGGGTGACAAACACGGCATGGAGTGACAAACACGGCATAGAGTGACAAACACGGCATAGAGTGACAAACACGACATGGAGTGACAAACACGGCATGGAGTGACAAACACGGCATAGAGTGACAAACACGGCATAGGGTGACAAACACGGCATGGAGTGACAAACACGGCATAGAGTGACAAACACGGCATGGGGTGACAAACACGACATGGAGTGACAAACACGGCATGGAGTGACAAACACGGCATAGAGTGACAAACACGGCATAGAGTGACAAACACGACATGGAGTGACAAACACGGCATGGAGTGACAAACACGGCATAGAGTGACAAACACGGCATAGGGTGACAAACACGGCATGGAGTGACAAACACGGCATAGAGTGACAAACACGGCATGGGGTGACAAACACGACATGGAGTGACAAACACGGCATGGAGTGACAAACACGGCATAGAGTGACAAACACGGCATGGGGTGACAAACACGACATGGAGTGACAAACACGGCATTGGGTGACAAACACGGCATAGAGTGACAAACACGGCATAGAGTGACAAACACGGCATGGAGTGACAAACACGGCATAGAGTGACAAACACGGCATGGAGTGACAAACACGGCATAGAGTGACAAACACGGCATGGGGTGACAAACACGACATGGAGTGACAAACACGGCATGGAGTGACACACACGGCATAGAGTGACAAACACGGCATGGGGTGACAAACACGGCATAGGGTGACAAACACGGCATGGGGTGACAAACACGGCATAGAGTGACAAACACGGCATGGAGTGACAAACACGGCATAGAGTGACAAACACGGCCTGGAGTGACAAACACGGCATAGAGTGACAAACACGGCATGGGGTGACAAACACGACATGGAGTGACAAACACGGCATGGGGTGACAAACACGGCATAGAGTGACAAACACGGTATGGGGTGACAAACACGGCATAGAGTGACAAACACGGCATGGGGTGACAAACACGGCATGGGGTGACAAACACGGCATACAGTGACAAACACGGCATGGAGTGACAAACACGGCATAGAGTGACAAACACGGCATGGAGTGACAAACACGGCATAGAGTGACAAACAAGGCATGGGGTGACAAACACGACATGGAGTGACAAACACGGCATGGGGTGACAAACACGGCATAGAGTGACAAACACGGTATGGGGTGACAAACACGGCATAGAGTGACAAACACGGCATGGAGTGACAAACACGGCATGGGGTGACAAACACGGCATGGGGTGACAAACACGGCATGGAGTGACAAACACGGCATGGGGTGACAAACACGGCATGGGGTGACAAACACGGCATGGAGTGACAAACACGGCATGGGGTGACAAACACGGCATGGAGTGACAAACACGGCATGGAGTGACAAACACGGCATGGGGTGACAAACACGGCATGGGGTGACAAACACGGCATGGAGTGACAAACACGGCATGGGGTGACAAACACGGCATGGGGTGACAAACACGGCATGGGGTGACAAACACGGCATGGGGTGACAAACACGGCATGGGGTGACAAACACGGCATGGGGTGACAAACACGGCATGGGGTGACAAACACGGCATGGGGTGACAAACACGGCATGGGGTGACAAACACGGCATGGGGTGACAAACACGGCATGGGGTGACAAACACGGCATGGGGTGACAAACACGGCATGGAGTGACAAACACGGCATGGGGTGACAAACACGGCATGGAGTGACATGAGCACTGTAGGGAGTGACATGAGCACTGTAGGGAGTGATATGAGCACTTTAGGGAGTAACATGAGCCCGGCTCAAAGTGACATGTGCACTACTTGGAGTGGCATGAGAACGGCTTGGAGTGGCATGAGCATGACTCGGAGTGACATGAGCATGGCACAAAGTGACATGAGCACGGCTCGGAGAGACATGAACACGACATGGAGTGACATGAGCACGGCACAGAGTGACATGAGCACGGCACAGAGTGACATGAGCACGGCACGCAGTGACAAATACGTCACGGAGTGAAATGAGACCACACGGAATGGCATGAGCACGGCACTGAGTGACATGCGCACGGCACGGAGTGACTTGAGAACGTCTCGGAATGACATGAACACGGCACGGAGTGACGTGCGCACGGCACGGAGTGACATGCGCACGGCAAGCAGTGACATGAGCACGCACGGAGTGACATGAGCACGGCACGGAGTGACATGAGCACGGCACGGAGTGACATGCGCACGGCACAGAGTTACATGAGCACGACATGCAGTGACATATACGGCACGGAGTGACATGAGACCGCACGGAATGATATGAGCACGGCACGGAGAGACATGAGCACGGCTAGGAGTGTCTTGAGAACGTCTGGGAATAACATGAGCACGGCACGGAGTGACATGAGCACAGCACCCCGTGACATGCGCACGGCACGGAGTGACATGCTCACGGCAAGCAGTGACATGAGCACGGCACGCAGTGACATGAGCACGGCACGGATTGACATGCGCACGGCATGGAGTGACATGCGCACGGCACGGAGTGACATGCGCACGGCACGGACATGAGCACGGCACGGAGTGATATGCGCACGGCACGGAGTGACATGCGCACGGCACGGAGTGACATGCGCACGGCACGGAGTGACATGCGCACGGCACGGAGTGACATGCGCACGGCCTCATCACATGCGAGAGTCAAGGCTACCAAATTTAAGACTTCGATGTGAATAACTTCCGCTTCGTGGTGAGTCTCGACGCCGGAGCCATGAAGGACGCGCCAGTCACTTCCTCCCTGAAATGAAAACCGCAACATTACGGCCGGAATGTGTCTTGTCTTGCACCAGTGTACTACACCCCGTCCCCACACCCACAAACGCAATTTATATTATATATATATATATATATATATATATATATATATATATTTATATATATATATATATATATATATATATATATATATATATATATATATATATATATATATATATATATATATATAGATAGATAGATAGATAGATAGATAGATAGATAGATAGATAGATAGATAGATAGATAGATAGATAGATAGATAGATAGATAGATATACGACGTGTATATACTTGATCCCCACTATAATTTTGTCCCCATTGCGTCAGAAACACTTGGTGCCTGGGGTAAAAGTGCTGCTAGTTTTTTGAAGGAGCTGGGCTCCAAGCTAGTTGAAACAACTAGAGACCCTAGAGCTGCCAGTTTTCTCTTTCAGCGCCTTAGTGTGGCGATCCAGAGAGGAAATGCCCACTGCATCCATGGTTCCTGCCAGCCATCTGAGGAGCTAGAGGAGCTATACAACTTGTGACAAGTAGCGTTGTATCTTGTATGTAACCAATGTTGTAACCCTTTTTGTGTAATGACATTTTTAAATAAAATAAAATTAGACATATATACACACATACTAAAAGAATAGGGGTGGTAAGAGAAGAAAATATCAAAGTGTTTAGTGAGGATCAACAAGGTCTTCTCTGGGTATTCTTTATTTTCTTCGCCGAGGCTATGGGTGCCTACACTTGCACCAGAGGTGGTACCCCTATTAGGTATATATAAACATACAAACCATTATTTAACCAAACCATTTATATATACAAAACTATTAGAGAAGCCGTCCTAGTCAACAACGTAAAGCAGGTCCTAGTCAACAACGACTTCTCTAATGGTTTTGTTGAAGACATTATACAAAGAAAAGTAAAACGTCATGCAACCTCTGAAGAGTCAACTAACACAACACTTATACCCCCTATTAGACTATTTTATAGGAACTTCTTTTCGACAGCTCATAAAACGGAGGAAAGGGTCCTGAAAGATATTGTTGATAAGAATGTAAATAGGATAGAAAAGTATGGGCAACTAGGCCCTCTGCAGTTACTTCCATTCTTATGTTCTCATATCAAATTAATACCTCACCCAAAACTGTTCAGTTTGTTCACCTCACCCAAAACTGTTGTACCATATCACCTCACCCAAATACGAGTCTAAGTATGACGGATTAGCGTGTTTACAGGTTTACAGGTTATGTGTAAACTAAAAGTCTTTGAAAATGTAATAAGTTATTACGAAACGCATTCAAGCGTCGCCTCAGACTAGAAATAAAAATGAATTTTGGGGAATTGATTTTTCAATTACCATCAGCAGTTAAAAGAAACATTAGAAATATTTTGAAAATTCGTGTTAGAATTATTGATATTACCTTTTCGGTCATATTTAACAACATATGTTTATTTAACAACATATGTTTACATATGTTTACATATATATATATATATATATATATATATATATATATATATATATATATATATATATATATATATATATATATATATATATATATATATATGTATGTCGTACCTAGTAGCCAGAACTCACTTCTCAGCCTACTATTCAAGGCCCGATTTGCCTAATAAGCCAAGTTTTCCTGAATTAATATATTTACTATAATTTTTTTCTTATGAAATGATAAAGCAACCCTTTTCTCTATGTATGAGGTCAATTTTTTTTATTGGAGTTAAAATTAACGTAGATATATGACCGAACCTAACCAACCCTACCTAACCTAACCTAACCTATATTTATAGGTTAGGTTAGGTTAGGTAGCCAAAAAAAGCTAGGTTAGGTTAGGTTAGGTAGGTTAGGTAGACGAAAAAACATTAATTCATGAAAACTTGGCTTATTAGGCAAATCGGGCCTTGAATAGTAGGCTGAGAAGTGCGTTCTGGCTATTAGGTACGACATATATATATATATATATATATATATATATATATATATATATATATATATATATATATATATATATATATATATATACATACATATATCAACACTTACATAAATGGAAGTGTCGTATTTTATATTTTAATGCACTGGGAGTTTGTGTGTCACGCACGAAGGGTCGGACGCAGCCTGCAGATTTTTACAACGCCAAATCGATTGGGATTTTACGTGAAGTTGTATTTTTTGTCTTATGCATGAGAGCAGATATTGGTTGCTTGTGCGTCTAGTGACTTCCTCGAGAGTATAGTGTTTTGTCCTGCTGTCTTTGGTTAGGGTATCATCGTATAGTGAAGGGTTAAATGTTATAGAGCACAAGTATGGTATCTTAAGGATCGTGGGCGAGATAGCATCGGGTGGTAGGCCATTGAACCAGAGCGTCCAGACGCCGGCACCCTAGAGTGGCGAGCCAGGTACCCTAACAATGGGTGCCTGGTACACCAGTCTGGGGTGCGGCTACCTGTGATGGAGCCAAGTATAAATAGGGAAATAGCGGGAAAAAAATCAAGTGGGTATTCCCAACTCTATTTAAATTTCTTTGGGCATGTAATCATTCGGAAAAATACGACTTCAAATTCAAGAGAAAAAGTCGAACGTAATTATATAATTTTAGCAAAATTTTTATGAATTATCGTTGTACTTGTGGAGAGAAGTTTCCCTAACGCCTCCGTCGTGTTCCTGGCCAGACACTGCACTCTGATAACTTGCAGTGTGAGTGTGGATTCAGACTTACTAGGTGGTCAGAGTGTTTGTGGTGGTTGTGTTGTTAATGTTTCAATAGCTTTTGTGGTGGTTGTGTTGTGTTGTTAGTGTTCCAGTAAATCCTGTGGTGATTATGTTGTTAGTGTTCCAGTAAATATTGTGGTGATTATGTTGTTAGTGTTCCAGTAAATCCTGTGGTGATTATGTTGTTAGTGTTCCAGTAAATCTTGTTGTGTTTTTTATTCTGGGATATTCCTGCGCGGGCCCTAAACCTCTGGCTGGCCCACTAAGTGTTGCTTGTTTCTGTTTTACTTGGGCGGAGTATGAGTATTTATGACCCGTATGATCGCTTCAGTAAGATTTTGCCATATGTGTTTAACACCTTCTTCTGGTCTGTTGAATCTAAGTTGAAATCTTAATGGGTTTGTAACTGTGCACTGTGTTAGATATTGTTCCAGTGGTCTGTCGGGCATTTCTCCACAGTGCGGTTGTGATATGTTATTTGTGTTCCAGTAACTCTTGTGGTGGTTGTGTTGTGTTGTGTTGTTAGTGATCCAGTAACTCTTGTGGTGGTTGTGTTGTGTTGTTAGTGATCCAGTCACTCTTGTGATGGTTGTGTTGTGTTGTGTTGTTAGTGATCCAGTAACTCTTGTGGTGGTTGTGTTGTGATGTGTTGTTAGTGATCCAGTAACTCTTGTGGTGGTTGTGTTGTGATGTGTTGTTAGTGTTCCAGTAACTCTTGTGGTGGTTGTGTTGTGATGTGTTGTTAGTGTTCCAGTAACTCTTGTGATGGTTGTGTTGTGTTGTTAGTGATCCAGTAACTCTTGTGGTGGTTGTGTTGTGTTGTGTTGTTAGTGATCCAGTAACTCTTGTGGTGGTTGTGTTGTGATGTGTTGTTAGTGTTCCAGTAACTCTTGTGATGATTGTGTTGTGTTGTGCTCCAGTAACTCTTGTGATGATTGTGTTGTGTTGTGTTGTCAGTGTTCCAGTAACTCATGTTGTGGTTGTGTTGTGTTGCTAGTGTACTAGTAACTCTTGTAGTTATCTAGTTGTACTCACCTAGTTGTACTTCATTCGATAAATGTGACCATGGAGTGATAGCACACAAAATGAGGCCAATGGGAATAACTTGTAAAGTAGGACGCTGGACACTCAGTTTCCTGTCAAACAGAACACAGAGCGTAACGGCCAACCATATAAAATCAAGTCCAAGCGCAGTTAAAAGCTCAGTACCTCAAGGTACAGTCCTTGAACCACTGCTTTTCCTTATTCTCATATAAGACATTGACTCAAATACAAGTCACAGCTTCGTATCATCCTTTGCAGATGACACAAAAATCAGCATGAAAATTTCCTCTGCTGAAGTCAATGAAAAACTACAAGCACATATTAATAAAATCTTCGACTGGGCAGCAGAAAATAACATGATATTAAACAGCGATAAATTCCAGGTAATCAGATACGGTAAAAATGAGAACCTTAAACATAATACAGAGTACAAAACACAATCAAATTTGCCCATAGTAGGAAGGCAACATGTAAAGTATTTGGGAATAATGATGTGTGACGACCTAACGTTTAGGGAACATAACCAAGCATATATTGCGACAGCCAGAAAAATGATAGGATGGATTACGAGAACTTTCAAATCCAAGGATCCCATCACAATGGTTGTACTCTTCAAATCACTTGTGCTATCCCGTCTTGAGAACTGTTTAATACTCACTTCTCTATTCAGAGCAGGAGAGATTGCTGAAATAGAGGGAGTACAGAGAACATATACGGGATACATCAACGAAATAAAGCATCTAAATTATTGAGATCGTCTCAAAGGTCTCCAAATGTACTCGCTAGAAAGACGACGGGAGAGATATCAAACAATATACACATGGAAAATACTGGAGGGGCCAGGTCTCAAATCTGCACAGTAAAATAACAATATACTGGAGTGAACGATATGGAAGAAAATGCAGAATAGAACCGGTTAAGAGCAGGGGGGTGCCATAGGCACAATTAGAGAAGACTGTATAAACATCAGAGGTCCGCGGCTGTTCAATATCTTCCCAGCGATCATAAGAAATATTTCAGGAACAACCGTGGACATCTTCAACAGGAAACTAGATAGTTTCCTCCAAGGAGTGCCGGACCAACCAGGCTCTGGTGGGAATGTGGGCCCGCGGGCTGCTCCAAGCAACAGCCTAGTGGACCAAACTCTCACAAGTCACGCCTGGCCTCAGGGCCGGGCTTCTGGAGTAGAAGAACTTCCAGAACCCCATCAAGCTGGTACCAAGCAGGTACTTGCGGGGATTGAGCTATGGCTTCTTGGTCCCGCCTCCCAACTGTCAATCAACAGGTGTACAGATTCCTAAGCCTACTGGGCTCTATCATATCTACATTTAAAACTGTGTATGGAGTCAGCCTTCACCACATCACTTCCCAATGCACTCCATCTGTTAAATACTCAGTCACTGAAAAGGTTCTTTCTAACGTCCCTGTAGCTAATTTGGGTACTCAGTTACCAACTGTGTCCCCTTGTTTGCGTACCCCCCCCCCCCCCGTGTTAAACAATTTATCTTTATCTACCCTGTCGATTCCTCTTATAATTTTCTAGGTAGTGATCATGTCTCCCCGAGCTCTCCTGTTTTGCAGCGACGTGAGGTGAGTTTTATACAGCCTTTCCTCGTAATTCATGTCCCTTAGTTCTGGGACTAGCTTAGTGGCATAACTCAGAGCTTTTTGCAGCTTAGTCCTGTGATTGACAAGGTACTAGCTCCATGCTGGAGCCGCATACTCCAGGATTGGTCTTATATATGTGGTATACAAGGTTCTGAATGATTCCTTACACAGGCTCATGAAGGCAGTTCTGATGTTAGCCAGCCTCGCATACGCTGCAGATGTTATTCTCTTGATATGGGTTTCAGGAGAGAGGTTTGGCGTGATATCAACCCCTAGACCTTTCTCTCTGTCCGTTTCACGAAGGATTTTATCTCCCTTTCGGTATCCTGTGTCTGGCCTTCTGTTTCCACCGCCCAGTTTCATTACCTTACACTTACTCGGGCTGAACTTTAGTAACTATTTGTTGGACCATTCATTCAGTTTGCCTACGGTCATCTTGTAGCCTCATGCTATCTTTCTCTGTCCTAATCTTCCTCATAATCTTTGAATCATCAGCAAACAATGAAAGGAACGAGTCAATGCCCTCAGGAGCTCATTTACATATATCAGAAACAGTATAGGTTCAAGGACTGAACCCTGAGGAACTCCATTGGTGAGATCTTGCTAATCTGAAACCTCGCCCCTCACAGTGATTCGCTGTCTTCTGTTGCTTAGGTACTTCCTTATCCAATGGAGTACCTTCCCTTTCACTCTTGCCTACATCTCCAGTTTGTGCATTAGTCTCGTTTGTCGTACTGTGTCAAAGGCTTTCACTGCCTCCTGCCTACCCCCCCCCCCTTTCTTGTACATCAAGACTACATTAGCAGTCTTTGAATTTTTTGGCATTTCACCTGTTACCAGTGATTTGTTTAACACTATGGAGAGTGGCAGGCACAGTGCTTCTGCTCCTTTCTTTAGTATCCATGGTGAGATTCTATCCAGGCTCATAGCCTTTGTCACATCCAACTCCAGCAGAAGCTGCCTTCTTGTGGTGATTGTGTTGCGTTGTTAGTGTTCCAGTAACTCTTGTGGTGATTGTGTTGCGTTGTTAGTGTTCCAGTAACTCTTGTGGTGATTGTGTTGCGTTGTTAGTGTTCCAGTAACTCTTGTGGTGATTGTGTTGCGTTGTTAGTGTTCCAGTAACTCTTGTGGTGATTGTGTTGCGTTGTTAGTGTTCCAGTAACTCTTGTGGTGATTGTGTTGTGTTGTTAGTGTTCCAGTAACTCTTGTGGTGATTGTGTTGTGTTGTTAGTGTTCCAGTAACTCTTGTACTCACCTAGCTGTATTCACCTAGTTGTGCTTGTGCGGGTTGAGCTCTAGCTCTTTGGTCCCACCTCTCAACTATCAATCAACTGATGTACAGATTCCTGAGCCTATTGGGCTCTATCATATCTACACTTGAAACTGTGTTTGGAGTATGCTTCCACCACATCATTTCCTAATGCATTCCATTTGTCAACTACTCTGACACTAAACAAATTTTTTTTTTGTCACAATGGGTTATTTGGGCACTCAATTTCCACCTGTGTTCCCTTGTGCATGTGCCCCCCTTGAGTTAAATAATCTGTCTTTATCTACCCTATAAATTTCTTTCAGTATCTTGGTAATTATGTCCCCCTCTAACTCATCTGTCATCCAGCGACGTGAGGTCTAATTCCCGTAGTCTCTCCTCGTAGCTCATACCCCACAGATCGGGTACTAGTCTGGAGGCAAACCTTTGAACCTTTTCCAGTTTAGTCTTATGCTTGACTAGATATGGACTTCATGCTGGAGCCCGCATACTCCACGATTGTTCTGACATTTGTGGTATACAAAGTTCTGAATCATTCCTTACAAAAGTTTCTAAAGGCCGTTCTTATGTTGGCCAACTTGGCATATGCTGCTGATATGATTCTCTTGATATGAGCTTCAGGGAACAGGTCTGGCGTGATATCTACCCCTAGGTCTTTCTCTCTCTCTCTGATTCTTAAGGAACTTCATATTCCAAATTATATCTTGTATCTGGCTTCCTGCTCCCTACACCAATCTTCATTATATTACATTTGCTTGGTTTAAACTCTAACAACCATTTGTTGGGTCATTCCTTCTGTTTGTCCAGGTCTTCTTAAAGCCTCATGCTGTCCTCCTTTGTCTTAAAACTTCTCATAGTTATGGCGTCGCCAGCAAACATTGAGAGGAAATAGTCTATACCCGCTGGGAGATGATTTACGTACGTCAGAAACAGGATAGGTCCGAGTACAGAGCCCTGTGGGACTCCACTGGTGACTTCACTCCAGTCTGAGGTCTCACCTCTCACTGTATCTTTCTGCTCCCTATTGTTTAGTACCCCCCTTATCCACTGGAGCACCCTTCCAGTAACTCCTGCCGGTTTCTCCAGCTTATTTACCAGCCTCTAATAGGTACTGTGTCAAAGGCTTTCCGACCGTCCAAGAAAATGCAGTTCGCCCATCCTTCTCTTTCTTGCTTAATCTTTGTCACCTGAAATTGGAATTCTATTAAGACAGTGAGGCAAGATTTACCCTCCCTGAACCCATGTTGGTGGGTTGTCACCAGAAGTCCCTTTTCTCCAGATGTTACTTGTTTTTTCTCTCGATCTTCTCCATCACCTTGCATGGTATACAAGTTAAGGCACTGAACTACAGGCACTGCCTGTAGTTCAGTGCCTCTTGTCTGTCACCCTTTTTTTGTATACTAGAAGTACATTAGCCATCTTCCCTATTTCTGGCAGGTCTCCCGTCTCCTGTGACCTACAATATGGAAAGTGGCAAGCAAAGTGCTTCTGCACACTCTTTCAATACCCATGGTGAGATATCGCCTGGACCAACAGCCTTTCTCACGTCCAGGTCCAACAGATGCCTCTTGACCTCAACTCTTGTAATTTCGAACCCTTTCAAGGCCGCCTGGTTTACTGCCACCTCTCCTAGAACAGTGAGAGGTGGCACAGTGCCTCGTTCTATTATGAAGACCCTTTGGAACCTCATGTTGAGTTCTTCACACACCTCTTTGTCATTCTCTGTATACCTGTCCTCGCCTGTTCTAAGTTTAGTTACCTGTTCTTTCACTATTGTTTTCCGTGTGATGTGACTGTGGAGTAGCTTTGGTTTTTTTTTTTAAGTTTTCTCTCCTTTTCTCACACTAACATACTCATTCCTGGTTCTCTGGTATCTCTCTCTGCTTTCTGGTGTTCTGTTATTTCGGAAGTTCCTCCACGCACTTTTGTTCAGTCCCTTTGCTTCCATTCATGCCCTATTAAACCACGGATTCGGTTTTTGTCTTTTGGGCCGGGATAAACCTGTTTACTGCCTCCTTACACTTTTGGGTGACATAGTCCATCATGTCTTGTACGGACATAGTTCTGAGTTCTGTGTCCCATGGTATAATTCTTAGGAATTTTCTCATCTCCTCATATTTTTTATTTCGGTATGCAAGCCCTTTGTTTCCTAGTTTTTTTTTGGGGGGAGACAAATTCTAGCTTTACCAGGTCTAGTATTTGTATACTAGAATACTCAAAGATCAATACACTGTGATCACTCATTCCCAAGGGGGCTTCCATCTTAACTTCCCTTATATCCGACTCATTCAGGGTATATATTAGATCAAGCATGGCTGGTTCATCTTCTCTCATTCTTGTCTGTCCCTTGACGTGTTGGCTTTGTAAGTTTATTGTTGCCACGTCCAGCAGCTTAGCTCTCTATGTATCTGGTCCTCCATGTGGGTTTCTGTTCACCCAATCAATCTTCCTGTGGTTGAAGTCTTCAATGATTAGTAAGCCGAATCTGTTCCTGCTAGCGACAGAGGCTGTTCTCTCTATTATGTTAATGGTGGCCATTTTGTTTCTGTCATTTTCCTGTCTGGGTCTTCTGTCATTTGGTGTGGGGTTATATATATATGTGACTACTACTAAAGGTTTTTGTCATCCAATTGCTATGGTACCCGTTATGTAGTCACTGAAACCTTCACAGCCCTGAATAACCATCTCCTCAAAACCATCCCAAATTCTTATCCTGACCCCTTCCCAGTGTTATATAGTCGTGATGTCCTGGCTCTTTCCCCTGATCATTCCCTTCCCTTATCAGCAGAGATAAGCTACACCATATCAGCTGGCGTAGAGATATCAGCTACACCACCTTCTCCTCTCCCTTCTCTCTCTTTCCTCACTACATAGAAGTCCAGCAGAAACACTGTATTTGTTTTGATTTTCGTTAGCTTTGTTTCTGAGTACTATTATGTCTGGGTTTTCATCTGGTGCCCATTATCCAAGACCACTTCTTTTATATGTGATCTCTTCTATGATAGTGAACATTGCCTTCAAGCTCACTTTCTTATGGTCATTATCATGTCCCCTTCTTGGTGAGCGTTCTGCTGTTGGAGGAAGGTGTTCCATAGGTGAGAAGATTTGTGAGATAGTTAACAGGGTCTCAAGGAATACTGGGGTGAGAGGTGGGGGGTGGGTCAAGGGATGGGGGGGGGGGACAGGGAGAGTATGGGCTAAGGAGGCAGAGGGGACATGGAGTACATGGAGTGAGAAGGGGTGTTCTTGTACGGGTTGTGTTGCGTTGTTAATGTTGCAGTAACTCTTGTATTTACCTAGTTGTATTCACCTAGTTGTGCTTCAACGGGTTGAGCTCTTGCTCTAAGGGCCCGCCTATCAACTGTCAATCATTTTTTTTTTACACACACACACATCCCCAGGAAGCAGCCCGTAGAAGCTGTCTAACTCCCAAGTACCTATTTACTAGTAGATAAACAGGTGCATCAGGGTGAAAGAAACTCTGCCCATTTCTTTCCGCCTTAGCCGGGGATCGATAGTATTCTAACATGCGATAGTTGTGTTGTGTTGTTAGTGATCCAGTAACTGTTGTGGTGGTTGTGTTGTGTTGTGTTGTTAGTGATCCAGTAACTGTTGTGGTGGTTGTGTTGTGTTGTGTTGTTAGTGATCCATTAACTCTTGTGATGGTTGTGTTGTGTTGTTAGTGATCCAGTAACTCTTGTGGTGGTTGTGTTGTGTTGTGTTGTTAGTGATCCATTAACTCTTGTGATGGTTGTGTTGTGTTGTTAGTGATCCAGTAACTCTTGTGATGGTTGTGTTGTGTTGTTAGTGATCCAGTAACTCTTGTGATGGTTGTGTTGTGTTGTGTTGTTAGTGATCCAGTAACTCTTGTGGTGGTTGTGTTGTGTTGTGTTGCTAGTGATAAAGTCACTCTTGTAGTGGTTAGGTTTTTTGTATATATTAATATTGTATTCGCATCGGGGAATTAATTAGGAAAACACTCGTCCGATGCGGCTCTGGAAATAAGCAGCCAATAAGTATTCCAGATGCGCAATCGGTTCACAGTCATCTGTTCCTGGGTTCGATTCCTGGGCAGCACGAGACCTGCGGACAATAATCGACAATGCTGCAGTAGACATTTAATTTATCTCGGCTTAACTGCCTTTATTACTAGCCATAAACAGCTTATTATCGTATTGTAACGTACGTATTGTAACTGTGCTTGAAGAACGACACAGATCAAGATTTATATATAGTAAGGGATTCAACGTCAGTATGATGGATTACTTCTCACATTGTTCTGTAGTAACGTTATGAAGTTGATGACCTCGCCAAGCTTGCAGGAAAAGAAGACCGTGTTACACACTGTCTTGTGTTATAAAAAGGAATTTTTATAAAATGTGTCAAACAAAACATTAGTTTAGGGGCAATTGGCATAATCAATAGACTGACAGATTTCAAATATCAAAAACAACTTGGCTATGAGCATCTCTGGCTGTTCAGTTTTTAGGGTGATCTAGATGACATAAAGTGTAAGTTGTTTTAACATGTCTCATGCTGGATCATTATGTTATATACCTGACAGAGTACCAGGCAGTACCCGGTTCTTTATATGTATGTCTTTCTCCCTTCCTTCCTCCCTCCCGTTCTACCTCTCTAATTTATCCTTCTTGTCACTCTTTGTCCCCTCCCTCCCATTCGCCACCCATCCATTCCTTCAATTTCCCATTGATTCCGCCCTCCCGTCATATTAGTCAATATATGAATTCACTATTATTTAAAACTAGCAGTACCCGGCCACGCGTTGCTGTGGCTCAGCAATGCATGTGCATTGCTGAGCCACAGCAACCTTCCCTGTCCCCCAGTCCTACCTACCATACCCCCCTTCCTCTCACCCGTCTCCTCGGCCTCCCAACCATTCCCCCTCCACCATCCGCTCTTCCTTCCCACCATGCCCCACTCCCCTGTCTCTTTGTCCTCCCCACCATTCTCTATTCCCCCATCTCCTCGTCCCCACCATCCCAAACTTCCCCGTCCCCTCATCCTTCCCCACCATTATCCCCTCATCCTCCCCACCATCTCTCACTTCCGTCCCCTCGTCATCCCCACCATTCCCCACTCTCTCGTCCGATGCCTTCCCAAATGGTTTCGTGTTCCCATCAGAAAACTGAGAACATCAAGTGATCTGATGTTCCCATCATTGAAATATAAGAAAAACAGTTAAAAAATTAAATGAAAATATGAAAAAATATAAAAATAAACTATACTCACAAAATAAATGATCTGGTAAACAACACAGCTCAATTCCAATGCAATTCACACAAAATAATTAAATTAAAGTTAAAATAAATTAAATTCTATGAAAATTCAGTTGTTGTGTTTTTTTTTTTGTTTTTTTTTTCTTTTTAGCAGGGATAATCCTGCGCGGGCCCTAAGCCTCTGGCTGGCCCACTAAGTGATGCTTGTTTCTGTTTTACCTGGGCGGAGGATGAGTATGTATGACTCGTATGGTCGCTTCAGTAAGATTTTGCCATATGTGTTTAACAACTTCCTCTGCTCTGTCGAATCGAAGGTGAAATCTTAACGGGTTTGTAACTGTGCACTGTGTTAGATAATGTTCCAGTGGTCTGTCGGGCATTTCTCCACAGTGTTGACATTTCCTCTCACCTTCCGGAACCTGTAAGCCTATTTCCCATGCACATGGGTATCCAAGCCTGATGCGATGTAAGTGCACTTCTGTTGTTCTACTGCCCCCGTTCATCAAACTAAGTGGTTCGTAGTTGGTTGAATTCTTGTACCAACCCGCAGAACCTGAGGTTGCAACTGCTGTGTTGTGGTCAATGTACATCTTTCGCATTGCTCTGTTTCGAATCACTTTCTTCATCTGGGAGAGACTCTGTGGTATGTAAATGTCTACATTCCTCCTCTTAGTAGCAAGTTTTGCAGCTTCGTCTGCAATGTCATTACTAATAGTCCCACATGACTTGGCACCCAGTTGATAAGTACCCGTCGGCCTTGTCGTTTGAGTGTGTGCATGAATGATAAGACATTGGTGATCAGATGGATGTTATCACATATGTGTTCCTGTTGCAAGGTTTCAATGGCGGTTCTCGAATCTGTATGGATGATAACATGTTGTCGGTGTTCAGCAAGAGCATGTTCCAAAGCCTTTTGAATGGCTAGCATCTCAGTCTGTAAAGTCGAACACCCATTTGAGAGCCTCCAACTATATACAGAGTTTCCTGCTTTAACTGCAGCTCGTCAAGAGCCATAATCTGAAAGTCTGCTGGCAGAGATTCCCAAGGGGCTTGTATAACAAAGTCTGCATGTATGTCGTCGACACCCCTCTCAGTGACTGTGTTTGCCATATCGAATGTATCGATGGCGTTTATCGCACAATGGGTCCACCTGTTGCCATTGGAGGCTCTTCTGTCCAGAGTTAGTGCTCCAGTGATCATATCTTTAAGTGAACTGATTCTAGGTCTAGTCAATATCTTGGTCAGCATGCACGCAGCAATCCCCTTTACCCTTATTTCAATCGACGTTAGCTTTGTCTCTAGTCTTAGGATCAGTATTTTAGTCCATCTGGGAGCACCTGTTATGACTCGCAATGCATCATTTTGAAGAACCTCAACGTTTGCCCACTGACCAGGAGTAAGAGTGAGTAAGGCAGGCGCTGCATAATCAACCAGGGAACGAACGGCGTGTATGTAAAACATTCTCAACACTCTGTGTCCCGCTCCTAGACGGGGCCCTGTGATTGCTCTCATTATATTTATTCGTGACTTTGCTTTCTCCTTTAGATATTGAATTTGCTTATGGAACGTCATTTTAAAATCAATCCACACTCCGAGATATCGATATTGTGTAACCCACTGAAGGTTAATGTCCTGAATGCGTAGGTGCCTGTCTGGAGCCTTGCCACCGAGTCTCATCGCCTTAGACTTCTGTGCAGATATTTTTAGCCCTAAAACACTGCATTCAGATGCCACTTGATCTAAAGCACCTTGAGCTTTATTTAGAAGTGAAGGACCTGTAACGACTAATGCTAGATCATCAGCATAGCTTAGCAATGTAACCCCTTCTGTAAAGGACATGGTAACAAGGTTTTCCATAAGGATGTTAAAAAGACTAGGACTGAGGACTCCTCCTTGTGGAGTCCCATTCTCGTGCAAGTGGTAGTCCGACACTTGTCCTTGCAACTTTACCCTGGCATACCTGTGACTTAGGTAATCTTGAATCCATGCTAGCATTTTCCCCCTCACACCTTTTTTAACTAAGGTGTGTAGTATTGCTGGCGGGCTTGCAAGTTCAAACGCTTTTTCCAGATCAAGGAAGACCACTATAGCTGGACCTGAGTTAACTGTTCCTAGTAATGTTGCTATGCAGTTTGCAGTACCTACTCCTATAGTGAAGCCAAATATGTGTTTATGAAGGTCTCCAGTCTTCCACAGTAGCCTATTTAAGACCATCCGTTCTGCAGTTTTACTAACGCATGATGTTAATGAAATGGGTCTGTAATTGCCAGGTTCATTCGGCTTAGGAATCGGGATGATGTCTGCTTTCTTCCAAGAGGGCGGTAGTTTGCCTTGCTGCCAAGACGCATTGATGACGTCCAACATCCCTCGGTCTCCAGCAGGACCTGCGTGTGCGATCATTGAGTATGTAATGTTATCAGCACCTGGTGCAGTGTCCTTACCACCTTTTTTGGCTCTGCTTAGTTCCTGTTCGGTGAAGGGACAGTCACATTCGTCATTTATAGCTATGCCCTCATGAATGACTGTCATCCTCTCTTGTTTTAAGTGTTCTTGCTGCCTTCGGACCATTGCAGGAAGCTGATATGAAGCTGTTCTTTCTGCAAATTGGAGAGCAAGTCTCTCAGCCTCCTGCAATGGTTGAATACATGCCTGTGGCCGGGCTGGTCGACCTGATATAGTTTTAATCTGACCCCATATCTTGCCAAGACTACTATGTTCATTTAGAGTTTGACACCACTCAAACCATCTTGCCTCCTTTACTTCTCTAGAAACTCGCCTTGCTTCAGATATCACCGCTCGTAGCAGAGTTCTTCCTTCTGGTGTGGGGTTTCTCTTTAGATGCTTTCTGAAGATATTGACTCTGTGGTTCTGTTCTTTAACGTCATTACTATAGAACCAATAGTTCTTTCGTTTCGTGTTACCTGTGATAATGATTGGAATAGCTTTGTTCGCAGCAGCTGCAACGGCTTCCTGCAGATTGGTCTCGTGAATGTTCAAATCCTCAGATGGCGTGTACGTTGCATACCATTTTTCAAGTTCTTCTTGGTATACATTCCAATTGGCCTTTCCTAAATTCCACCGAGGCCGCGCAGGAGGTGTAGGAGGTCGTGCCAGGTTGAGTGTCGTGACAGTAGCATAGTGGTCACTGGTGATCACCGGGTCTACTTCCCACTTCGCCTGTTGCTGGAGGGCTGTTGAGATGAATGTAAGATCAAGGGAACCTCCTAGAATGTGAGTGGGTTCCCCAGTGTTGAGAAGTGTAATTTCAGGTACTTCTCGCAGAGCTGCAGCTAAATGGCGCCCATCTGCATTGGCTGGCCCAGTTGCACCTAACTCTGGATGATGAGCATTAAAATCTCCAGCAATAATTAAATTTTCCTGCGTGGCCAAGGCAAGCACTGCCTCTGCTTCTAGTTTACGTCTAGGGGGCTTGTAGACGTTGTATATGAGGAGCTCAAAATTAGCCATATTCACTGTAACTGCTAATACCTCTACTCCATCCCCACATGAAACTGAGTCTATTTTCTTGCTGGGTATGGTGTTTCTGACTAGGGTCATTAATCCTCTTAGTCTTCCCTGCTCATACGGTAGAACATAGTGCTGATATCCAGCTAATCTGAAGGATTTCGTGGCTGGGAAAAGAGTTTCTTCCAAAACGATTATATCTGCTTTCGTGCCGATTGCAGCCTCCTGAAGTGTGTGTTTTTTATTTCCAAGACCTTGTATGTTCCACTGCAGAATTCGTAATGGCCAGACGACGGGTTCGGTTGGTGTTGCTTGTTCTACTAGAACTCCTCCTCGGAATCGACCTCTATATTCTCCGCCTCGCAAGTCGTGTCGCTGCAAATCGGACTGCATTGATAGTTCGTGGTCATCCCCGACGATGTCGGAATCTGTGCATAACTGTGGTCCATCGCTATGTTGTTGGTATTGCTGCAAGTCGGACTGCATTGATTGCTCGCGGCCGTTTCTTGTGTTGGCGGAACCTGCGCATCTCTGCTGTTCAATACGTCTATGTTGGCGTTGCTGCAGATCAGACTGCATTGGCTGTTGTTGTCTGTCTCCTGTGTTGGAAGATTCTGTTGATCGTGGGTGGTCACTGCGTCTTGCAGTTGCGTTTGTGAATGTCGATGTTCCTGTTGGATATTTCCAACATCGAATACAACATTGTTGTATTCTCATTACTTATTACTAATCATATTAATATTGTAGTAAGTAAAATTAACAACTCGTAGAATTCTCCTGTACTAATAATTCATCTGTGCATTAGGCTAGAATTCTCACGTCATCTGACGCCAGTATTGCGTCAGATTTCTTTACAGTAAAACACATTATATTCAATTTGTGTGAGAATTAAATACGATTCTCCATAATTAAGACATTCTGTATGACAACTGATTGCAGACGAATTGTTCTCTAACTAAAGGCCGAATAGAGCGTTAGAATTATACCGTCTACCTCGCGATAGTGTTAACGTCATCAATGAATGCTATGGGGAGACATTAATTCCTCTCCCTTGTATCTTTACTATTCTTAAATAGTTAAATAATAATATTTCGTTCCTCTAAATAATAAACCCGTCCAGTCTTTAGAGTTTCATGCGCGAATGCGAGAAATATTAATGTTCATGCCAATAATTTGTGTAATGAACGTCGACTCGGCGTGGGGGGAGGGTCGCGACGCCATGCTCAGTCGGTGACGGTGTCGGGAAGCGGACACGTGCAAAGCCAGAAGGAGGCAAAACCACGCTTACCGTACTCACAAAAGACGCCATTGTCCAGCAAATAGGACACGTGTGTCTATCTACAGATGAAAGCCGCCACTGTGAGGCGTGAACGACCTTGCAGATAATATCTTCAACTAGTGCTGGTGTTAAATAATGGACCCCTAGACTTGGTTCCTGACGACACGTGATCAGCCAACTTGAAACGCATCAATCCAGGATAGGTTCACCGGAGCCTGGGATGCGAAATTACGGCAATCTTAATACTTATACAGTGCCCACAGCTAAGTACCTTTTATTTGATGCATCATTTACAGGTTTAATAATAGCGGGGTGATTGCGCGTCACGCGGCACGACAACACCTAATAACAGGTGATTAGAAATTTCTCTGTAGATATCAATAATCTTGAATATGTATTGAGTAGTTAAATCAATTGCTACTGGTAGTTATTTATTTTGCAGCTCGAGAGACGAATTCCTCATGCTGTCTTCTCCATGTTAATCGTGTCAGACGTCGGTGTACCAGACTTGGAGATTAAGAGGACTGCCAGGGTTATCTAAAGGAATCTATTACCAGCTAAGGCTTATTTCTTTTTACTCATAACTTTGCAATTTGATACATTCAGAATGTTTTCAACATAATGTGTGATTTACTGTAATTCATTATTATGCTCATATTCATGTTCTTCTTTGTATGAATAATATTATATTCAACATTAATTATAGGATTAGATTATTATTAATAGAATTAGTGAACGAACCACACTGATTCCTGGACGTACTGACCTCCAGTAATAACCCCCCAATGTAGGTGTTTGAGGTTTGGTTTTAATAATACAGCCCATTAATTATTCTTATGATCATACTTTCTAGTCATATCCATAGTCACTGGTTTTCTCTAGAATTTTATCTAATGATCTGAAATTCTCAGTTTCCCTCTTTACTTTAAAAGCGGGTGGTCCTTCGTAATTTAATTTACTACTTTAATTATTAATTAATCAGAATCAAACCCAAATATCCCACATTATGGTCCTTATCGAACCGGATAGGCATTAAATTTATAATTAAAATGTTAACCATTAATAACTAATCCTTGTGTGATAGAAGCTAGACTAACTATTTAATTAATTGTGTCAACTAACAGTGTAACACATCAGTTAGCCTAGATCACACTAACAGCTACCTTATACATAGCTTTAGTGGGTTATAACTAATTACCCACAACATTTAGACCTACACTTCATACTGAAGTAAAATCCTTAGGTCACCAAGAGCAACAGCTCATAACCTTATATTAATCACTAACACCAATTAAGTGTTAACCATTTAGGCTATACCAATGTTTCAATATATGGCTGTCAGCAGACTGCCCATTATAGCCTGAATCCATGTTAAAATTACTGATTCACTCAAGTCAGTGGATCATTAACATTTAGGGATCCAGTATACTAATATAAATTACTGATCTCATACTAGTTAATCATTACCAACCCTGATAACATTTTATTCCACAATTAGGAGTACATTCAGGAGTTAGATAATATTTACGGCAGTAGAATACTTGCCAAACACAATTAATTCTTTTGTGTTCATTTAATTTCTTATACACATAATTACACAAGTGTATATTATATAAAATACAAAAAACCCCAAAACACAGCACAATTATTTGCACATTACTGCACCATAATATAATCTTTGCCAACCTTATTAGGTAGCAATTTAGGCTGTGATTGTGTTGAATTTGGCACAAGCACAGACTAAATATAGTTGTAGTTTCTCAAGTAGAAATTCACACGACTAGGCTTGAGCTAGTTAGTGACACATATATTATTCTTTTGTGCTGACCCTATCAAGGGTGGGATTAACCATTTATTGTGTAATTATTTTATTGCATATTTCTATGTATGTCTTTGAGTGTTACTGTAAGTCCACTACCCATCCGAAGCTGATTTAGAAGAGCTAAGCTGAGGAACACCTGTAGTGAGACCAAGGTACCACTCAAATCTTAGTTGCTTATTATTAGGTAGGTAGCTAACCTCTAAATGAGGTAAATTATGACCAGCCTCAAGAAATATCAGGCTGTCAATAATTATACCTGCTCTGCATCAAGGAGCAGACACCATAGCTATACCACTAGCTACATAAGCCCTATCAGGCTCAATTTACTGCAAGAATGAATCCTTTAGAAAGGAATGCAAGATTCTTGACAGCTCTTCAAGCTCCTTTAGGAAAACTGCTTGTGAAATGTCATTTCTGTGTCGAAACTGACCCAGGTGACGTCTACAGACTAGCAAGTTCCATAAGGATCGCCAGCCAAAAATATGACTATATCAAGACTGTAATCGAGACCCACAGGAATTTACTCCAAGCCGGTCATACTGTCTCAGACCACTTAAGTCTAACAGAATCTGATCTCGATAACTATGAACATTCTGTTCAAACCAGTTTAGACCGATATAAGGAGGTGCTTGCGAAGCAAGATATTCCCGAGTGGGTGGATCAGATCATTAATAGACCTGTATCCAAGTTAACACTCAGCTCAGATGAAATACTTGAGCTAAATCAAGACGAGGAGAATCCTCTAATCAATGCTGATCACTATACAGGATCAACAACTGAAGATCAACCTTCATTTTCTAACCTTTCATCTAATACAGCTTCATGTGATGATTTGTTTACAGAGTCTGATCAAATTTCAGACCACACTTCTCAATGTTCCTTGGATTCTATAAGTGCGATACATAATGCTACTGAATTAACTCGCTTATCACCAGAACCCAGAGAAACAAGTGAAGCTGCAGATGAAACAAGTGAAGCTGGAATGATCAGTGAATCTGAACCAGAAAATGATAAAGCTAATGCTGCAGCAGCAGCCGAAGCTGTAATCAAAACTGAGGCTAAACAAGAAGCCTTAAGCAACACAAGTAATGGTCACAATTGCTCACAACAGCCTTCTAAAGTAAGTGCTGACAATGAGAAGACTATTATAAACCTTGTGCACCAATTATTAAATTTATCTTCACCAGAACAATCAGATGACTCTTTACAAGCTTTTAGTTTTCAGCTTGAGACTCTGATAAATTCTTTCAGTAAAGAGGTGGATCACCCAACTACTGAGTGGATGACTAAAATTATCATCCAAAGAAAATTGTCTGGTGACACACTTAATAAATTATATGTATGCCAGAATGGTAATACCCTGTCAATGCAGGATATATTTACAGGTTTGCGTAATATGAGCAATCATACAGCAGACCAAGCAATTAATGCTAAATCTGAATGCACCAAAACTGTACCTACATCAGTTTCCTTGCCTGAAACTCCTAAAGTGACACTGTCACTAGGTAACCAAGGTGCTAATACTCAATGTAACAACAATCAGTTAATTACTGATTCATCAGTGAGGCCTAAGAGTCCCACAGGTGCTCCTAAGAGACCTAATAGTCCAAAGAGCACTGCTAATAACTCCACAGGTGCTCCTAAGAGACCTAATAGTCCAAAGAGCACTCCCAAGAGCCTGTTAATGGTTCCCCAGAGTACACCAAGTACTCACAAGAGAATAAATAACAAGCAAATGCAAGCAGCAAAACCATCACAACCTGCTAATACTGTTTTACCTAAACCGGTAACACCTAAACGATCTGCAGGATGGGGAATGTGCTTGTTTTGCAATCAAAAACATTCTCTGTACAAATGTACTAATTATCCTAATAGAGACACAAGAGTCAGACGACTCAAACATTTACACAAATGTACTAGGTGTCTCAAACCACATAATGTTAACAGCTGTGACACCCCACTGAACACCTGCAATAGGTGTAGAAGGGGCAAACATCATGCTGCACTGTGCAAATTAGTTAGGACTAATTATGTCAATCCTAGAATAGGACGTAGAGAATCTACACCAGTACAGTGCTGCAAGGTGCGAGATGTGTACAGCGTAACTTCCCAAGCATCTCAAGTGGATGCTGCTTTGCCTACCGCCCAACTTCAAGTGAAGAACAGAGGAACCAAGATCACCATACGTGGATTATTTGATCAAGGTTCCCAGAGAACTTTCATTACTCAAAGGGCAGCAGAGGCACTTAATTTACAACCAATAGGACAGGTAAAATTAAACTTGTCAGGGTCCATGATAAATCGAGGAACCCATGAATACACAGTAGTTCAACCGCTTGTACGACTGGGTAGTCAAGCCAAGGCTGTCCAAGCCATTGTTGTAGATCAAATACCTTTAGACTTAAATATTAAGGGTCTGGGGTACACAGCCCACTTCCTGCAGGAACGTGAAATTAAATTGGCTGACAACAAATTAATGTCTGACCGCCTTAACAATGTAGATGTACTAGTAGGAGCCGACTACTATTACCAGTTCATAACTGGACATGTTAAACGATTGGGAATGAATATGCTCCAATCTGCAGGAGGCTACTTACTTACTGGTAAAGTTCTGAATGTGAACAAGCCTAAGCCTGCCAACAATAAATTAGTCAGCAGAAAATCAATTCTCCAGCAGCAAGCTAAAAGGAGAAACACAGCTGAGTAATAAACTCAGATTGAATGTAGTGCAATTGATACTCGCCGAGATGTTTCATAGCTCTCAGTGAAAACCAATGGTCCGTACTCAAACAAGTACAAGTCACAGCGACCAAACTATTGAATTCACTGCAGACCTAGAATTATTCTCGACAAGTAGTAATTGACCACACTCAGTCTTCCTAGTTAAATTGTAATGTTGGGCTAGAGAATCTAGTGCTCCCTAGGAATTAATAATGTTAGGCTAGAGAATCTAACACTCAATGCCACTGGCATTTCCTGAATTTAGTGATAACATTCACTAGGACCACTGGTCCACTATACTTGCACTTAAAGGTTTGCCAAGAAAACCTTCTTAATACCATGTGTTCTGCACTAAGAGTTAGTGATAAATACTTGCATTAATTGTTTGAGTTGTTTTTCTTTCGTTTCTGCTTATTTAGTGTAGGAGCGCAACACGAACAAACTTGCACACTTACTAATAGGTAAGTGAATTTTCAGAGAACTAATATGTTTAATGCATTACCGTTAAACATTAGCATTGTTAATTAACATGCTTCATGAGCTTAACATAGCTCACCTTAGAATTAACGTAATAATATGAGTGCTCGTTCACCATGCGCACGAGCTTAATATTGCTCGCCATGATAACTGAATGACAAAGCTCCACCTCGTTAATTCGAGTTCACTGAACTCACCCTGTTAACTGTTAACGAGCTCAATGTAGCTCACCCTGTTAGCACTGCTAACGAGCTCACTGTAGCTCACCCTGTCAGCACTGCTGACGAGCTCACTGCAGCTCACCCTGTCAACACTGTTGACGAGTTCCATGTAACTCACCCTGTTAGCACTGCTAACGAGCTCACTGTAGCTCACCCTGTCAGCACTGCTGACGAGCTCACCCTGTCAACACTGTTGACGAGTTCACTGCAACTCACCCTGTTAGCACTGCTAACGAGCTCACTGTAGCTCACCCTGTCAACACTGTTGACGAGTTCACTGTAACTCACCCTGTCAGCACTGCTGACGAGCTCAATGTAGCTCACCCTGTCAACACTGTTGACGAGTTCACTGCAACTCACCCTGTTAGCACTGCTAACGAGCTCACTGTAGCTCACCCTGTCAACACTGTTGACGAGTTCACTGTAACTCACCCTGTCAGCACTGCTGACGAGCTCAATACAGCTCACCATGTTCACGAGTTCAATATGACTCGACCTGTTAATGAGCTTAATACTGCTCACCATGTTAATTCGAGTACATTTTTGCTCACAATTAGCTTAGTCCCTTACTTAGGTAGGTTAGAAATTCAAACCATTTATTTAGGTAGGCTTAGGGACTTTAGTAGTGTCAACTGAGTACTAACCTAATCTGTACTCACCATTAATTACAGTTGACTGTACTTATAGAGACTGATTTAATAAACTCAATTTCATGTAAAGGTGATTTCGTATTAACAAGTTTACAGTGTCAAGCCTATGAGCTGCCATTTAATTAGCTCATAAGTCAGAATGACTAGGCTACTAATCTCACTGTCGACTCAGAATTTTCCTTGATTTTAATGAATAAACTTTTCAGTTCTCTACTTTCTATTATTTAGCTAGTTAGCAAATTATTTGTACCATCAGTCAGCATGACTACTGCACGGCAGTGCACATTAAATTCAATTTCCTCATTTGAATTTGAGGTGATCGTGATGCTGCGTGATGTTATTGTCTAGTAACTCAATAGTTACAAGTCACAGCGACCCTAGACGGTGACCTTACTGTAGTGTCACAGTCTCCTTGATCTTAAATGACTAATAACACTTTACTGTATAATCATACAATAGTGTTATCAGTTCTTAGGAACTTATTCTGAGTTTACCTACGATTCAGCAGCTACGTAATACACCATTACATGTCACTGCGACCCTAGTAGTTGAGTTTATTGTGAGCTTTAGAGCGTTCCTGATTACCGATAACTTAATCATTTAATGTTTCATTATTCATGCATGTTTCCACTAAGGGAAACTGCAAGCCTATTACAACTCTGAATAAGAGTAATTTCTTTCACTTCCCACTGAGAAAACTGTGATGAAACTACGATGTGATATCACGTAACGAAACATTACACGTCACTATGACCCAAGATATCGCATCACCGTACATTCTGTTAGTTTCAATTGGGAGAGTTAAATTTATAAATATTGTGTAGGCTACAAACATGTTTCAGTTGACATGTAAATAGCAAGACTCAAATTCTTGTAAGTCCTTGATAAATCCGGGACGTTCGTTATGTGTGTACTAACATACTAACCTACTAACATACTAATGTGTTAATCTTAATTTTACTTCGGGATAGGTCAGTACAACACAGTACACTGCGACCCTGGGAATCCCCCCCCGGAGTTATGTTGGATATTTCCAACATCGAATACAACATTGTTGTATTCTCATTACTTATTACTAATCATATTAATATTGTAGTAAGTAAAATTAACAACTCGTAGAATTCTCCTGTACTAATAATTCATCTGTGCATTAGGCTAGAATTCTCACGTCATCTGACGCCAGTATTGCGTCAGATTTCTTTACAGTAAAACACATTATATTCAATTTGTGTGAGAATTAAATACGATTCTCCATAATTAAGACATTCTGTATGACAACTGATTGCAGACGAATTGTTCTCTAACTAAAAGCCGAATAGAGCGTTAGAATTATACCGTCTACCTCGCGATAGTGTTAACGTCATCAATGAATGCTATGGGGAGACATTAATTCCTCTCCCTTGTATCTTTACTATTCTTAAATAGTTAAATAATAATATTTCGTTCCTCTAAATAATAAACCCGTCCAGTCTTTAGAGTTTCATGCGCGAATGCGAGAAATATTAATGTTCATGCCAATAATTTGTGTAATGAACGTCGACTCGGCGTGGGGGGAGGGACGCGACGCCATGCTCAGTCGGTGACGGTGTCGGGAAGCGGACACGTGCAAAGCCAGAAGGAGGCAAAACCACGCTTACCGTACTCACAAAAGACGCCATTGTCCAGCAAATAGGACACGTGTGTCTATCTACAGATGAAAGCCGCCACTGTGAGGCGTGAACGACCTTGCAGATAATATCTTCAACTAGTGCTGGTGTTAAATAAGGGACCCCTAGACTTGGTTCCTGACGACACGTGATCAGCCAACTTGAAACGCATCAATCCAGGATAGGTTCACCGGAGCCTGGGATGCGAAATTACGGCAATCTTAATACTTATACAGTGCCCACAGCTAAGTACCTTTTATTTGATGCATCATTTACAGGTTTAATAATAGCGGGGTGATTGCGCGTCACGCGGCACGACAACACCTAATAACAGGTGATTAGAAATTTCTCTGTAGATATCAATAATCTTGAATATGTATTGAGTAGTTAAATCAATTGCTACTGGTAGTTATTTATTTTGCAGCTCGAGAGACGAATTCCTCATGCTGTCTTCTCCATGTTAATCGTGTCAGACGTCGGTGTACCAGACTTGGAGATTAAGAGGACTGCCAGGGTTATCTAAAGGAATCTATTACCAGCTAAGGCTTATTTCTTTTTACTCATAACTTTGCAATTTGATACATTCAGAATGTTTTCAACATAATGTGTGATTTACTGTAATTCATTATTATGCTCATATTCATGTTCTTCTTTGTATGAATAATATTATATTCAACATTAATTATAGGATTAGATTATTATTAATAGAATTAGTGAACGAACCACACTGATTCCTGGACGTACTGACCTCCAGTAATAACCCCCCAATGTAGGTGTTTGAGGTTTGGTTTTAATAATACAGCCCATTAATTATTCTTATGATCATACTTTCTAGTCATATCCATAGTCACTGGTTTTCTCTAGAATTTTATCTAATGATCTGAAATTCTCAGTTTCCCTCTTTACTTTAAAAGCGGGTGGTCCTTCGTAATTTAATTTACTACTTTAATTATTAATTAATCAGAATCAAACCCAAATATCCCACAGTTCCGGTGTCTTGACTAGCCGAGTGTTGTTGGTAGTCAGTATGTCCAAGTTGCGTTGTTTGTCCTCTTGTGCTCCATCCTGTCGGAGACTGTCTATTTCTCGTGTAACTGTGGTCTGCTGCACGATCTTGTCCATTATCACACAAGTGATGTCTTGAGTCTGTTGTTGTGAGGCGTTCTGCGTCATCTGTAGGCAATTGATAATGGTCTCTGCCATGATCTTCACGATGGTTTTCAGCTGGACCTCGGTAAAACTGTATAGCTGGTGAGTAGATTCCGAAAGTAAGTGTTTTCTGCTCTTTTGCATTTGCTGGACTTCTGCAACACTTTCGTGTAATGTCTGATTCGGAATTGACAGATTCGGGAAATTTTGCTCCGTGAGAGCGGGTGGCTGTTGTGGCTGTGCACGAGTGTTCCAGACGTTGGTGTTGGTGGATGTATTGCTGGGCAGTGTGTTGATCCTGGCCTGAGCTGTCTGCACTTTTTGTTTCCGTGCAGAGCAGATTGTGCTCCAGGCATGATGTTTGCCTCCACAATTTGGACATTTGGCTGTTGTGGTCTGGTTTGCCTTGTGCTTGGCAATACAGTCTTTGGTGGGATGTCTCAGGCTGCACACTCCGCACCTCTCCAGTCCTGTGCAGCGTGACTGATGGTGGCCGTATTTCTGACACCTGAAGCAGCGTAGGGGTTCCGGGACTTATGGTCTCTGTCGGTAAGTCCCCCAATTTCCAAGACCGAAAGTTTCTGGCACACGTCCCATGACGGTCACCAGAACCTGACGCGTCGCTGCCTTGTCTACTTTTGTGTGGCAACGTTCCGCATTCAGGACTTGCTTGTGTTCTAGCACTGGATCCAGGGGAAAGTCGATTGGGTATCCCAAAAGCACGACTCGTGTGCGTCGTTCTGAAGGGTCCAGCTTTACCAAGCACACAGGTTTCCCCTGCAGGACTCTTACCTTCTCTAAGTAATGTGCAGTCTGTTGGTCTTGAGGTGTCAGTATTATTTCTCCCTTCAGGTTGACTGTAATGGAAAGTTTGAGCTCTGGTTGTTCTTTTTCCATCGCCGTTACTACTCCATATGCTGTAGGAAAGTGGTCGGTCTGCATGATCTTGAATTTCGGAAGATGTGCAGAGGCTGGCGATGTCTGGTGTGAGACTGGTGGTGTCCTTCCCTGTCCCATACTGCTGTCCTGCGGCTGGGCTGTGGAGAGAGGAACAATGGCTGACACTGGCTGGCGTGAAACCGGTGGTGTCCTCTCCTGACTCATACTGCCGTCCCGCGGCAGCGTTGCGGACAGAGAAGCATTGACTGACACTGGCTGGTGTGTGACTGACGCTGTCCTCTCTAGGTCCATTACGTCCGCTGACTTGCTGGTAGAAGCAAGTGGTAAAGCCTCAATAGCAGTTTTCTTTGGGGCCTGCTGCACATCGGTCCACCGTCCTTCCTCGTCCGAAAGCTGCTTCCATTCCCTCTTGCGCTGAGCCTTCCCCATGGCTCTCTTCACGTAGTGAGAACCGACTCAAACCACCGGAGCAGCAGGCGACACGTCCTCACTGCACGGTAGCTCAGGAGCAACTCAGTTGTTGTGTTGATTTAGGGGTGACGGAAAATTCAGTTTATCAGTGCAATCAGAAACATTGAAATGGAATTGTAACATACCTAGTATTGCGTGTATGTTGCTCTTACATGCAACAGATGGCGCTGTTTTTCAAGGAAAGCATAGTTTTACCTGTCACAGGTGTGGCATCTATACATATATTTACGAAATGAACGGTATGGTAAACAACACAGGTCAATTCCAAAACAATGTCACACAAAATAATTCATTAAAAAATAAAATAAATCAAAATCGATGAAAATAAAGTTTATTAATGCAATCGGAAACATTGAAATGGAATTTGTGATATATTTCCTATTGCGTGCCTGTTGCCATTTTATGCAACAGATGGCGCTGTTTTTCAAAAAAACGCATGTTTTTACCTGTCACAGGGGTGGCATCTAAATAGTAGGTATATAAAAAATCGCGACTATTCGAATGTAACGTTGCATCAAAATTTCAAAGCAATCGGTGAAAAACTTTTGGAGATTACAGCATGTGTTGCTCTTATGTCCAACAGATGGCGCTGTTTAAAAAAAAAAAACATGTTTTTTCCTGTCACAGGTGAGGCATGTATATAGTAGATATGTAAAAAGACGCGTCTATTCGAATGCAACATTGTGTTAAAATTTCAATGCAATTGGTATAGAGGTTTGGAAGACTTCCCTCACATAAAAAACACATGAAAAAAACAGTTTTTCAGAAAAAACATGTTTTGTACCTTCACAGACGTGACATCTATATAGTATGTATATAAAAACCTGGCCGGATGTGAATGGAACGTTGTGGCGAAATTTCAAAGCAATCGGTCAAGAACTTTCGGAGATTAGCTATTTTGAACAAACTAACATTTCCATTTTTATTTTTATAGATTGTGATAAAGTCTATGGACTCGGGGCAAAACATTTCAAATTCTTGGAATTCGTGAAGTGGAGACACTGGGGCTGTTGCCCTATGGCACTACTGATAACATGATCATTAATCCTAATGACGCTGACACAAAAGTGTCTCGCTGCAACCTTAGAAGAAACACAGATATTCACTTTTTTTTTTTTTTTTTTTTTTTGAGATATATACAAGAGTTGTTACATTCTTGTACAGCCACTAGTACGCGTAGCGTTTCGGGCAGGTCCCTGGAATACGATCCCCTGCCGCGAGGAATCGTTTTTTCATCCAAGTACACATTTTACTGTTGCGTTAAACAGAGGCTACAGTTAAGGAATTGCGCCCAGTAAATCCTCCCCGGCCAGGATACGAACCCATGACATAGCGCTCGCGGAACGCCAGGCGAGTGTCTTACCACTACACCACGGAGACTGCTTTTATAGATAACAAGCGGGTACCCGGCGATGTTGAGGTCGTTTGTCTCATCTTCTGCCCGTCATCTTCCTTCTTCCTCTGGACCCCTCGTGCCCATCCCCTTGTTAACACATCTACGCTCCTCTATCCCCCCTCCCTACTTCTCCTTCTCCCCATCCACCATGTCCACCACCTACTACCCATCCCATCCTCCCTCCCCCTACACCCAACCCTCTTCCTCCTTCCACCTCAACACCTCCATTTTCACTCTTCTCCCAGAAAATAAATTATTGGTAATTGTGCAGATAATCTTTACACTCTAAGGCCATCCCATTCCCGGTTTCATTCCATATACATTTCAATTTTAATGAAAATTGCTCCTGGGGTGTTGAGTTACGTTCAATATTTCTTAAAATATTAGACTTAAGCCTACCCCGGGAAGCATATGTCCGTTCAATGTGAGACACATTTACACCTACAAAGTTTGGTGAGTGTAACTGTTGGACTCTGGAGACTACACTGAGAATCTCAATATTATTTCAATTACCAGTTAAATATTCATTTTCTTGCCCCAGTCTTCTTCAATGAGACTTCCGAATTGTCAGTTATAACTGAGATTAAATTTAAAACAGAGTAATAGTTAATCTGTATATTCACAATATATGTACAATATATCTCATATATATATACACCAGCTCACAACACATGTTAGCGTCTCAAAACCTGTGTCTCCCAACCAGACACCGCGGGTCACTTCCTGAACTATACATAATTCTTATCTCCGGAAAATTCCATTATCTTTCTCTCATTTTACTGGCCCAATTGTCCCTCAAACACACACATATGCTACTCACAAGACCCACTCACATAGTCCAGCAACCAGACGAGGCCTCCACTGCTCCCTCAGGGTGTGTGTAGGCCACCACCTCGAACATGTCGACCAGGTGATGCCCTCAGCTACTCTCGCGTGATGGTGTGGCTCCTGGACTACCTTCCCGGCTTGGCTGCTCAGTGGCACCGCTCGCCCCACTTGCTTGTGCCAAATATGTCCAGCCAATGTTCCTTTTTTCCACAACCCTGACCGGCCAATGTCACTTCTGTCTGCTAGACCATTCCAGCTGCCTAGTTGGGTGAGGCTAGCCCGAGGCATCTGGTCTTCATCATTGGACAGGCATGAAAATAGACAGACACTCTCTCTTATAGTAAAGATATGGATGAAGATAGTATCCAGCAGTGCCCGGGGTCTCTTTACCCACTTCCTCACTCCACCTACTCTCCCCTTCTCACTTTCTCCCCCATTCCCCCCCCCCCCATCTACGCATCATTCCCTTCTCTAACCTCTCTAACTTCCGTTTTCAGATGCTATCATCTCAACCCTCACATAAACTCCCCCCCCCCCTCACCAACTCTCTCCCCAGCATCCTCTCTCACCCCACACCCTCTTTATCCCCTCTACATCATCTCTCCCAAACGCCACCCCTCTCACCTCTTTCTTCTCTCCCGCTCTCCACCATCTCCCTCTCTCTTCTGCACAGTACACTAGTAACTGTAAGTCATCGATCCCAGGATCCCAGTCACACAATCACAGAGTGGTCACTGACCACGTCTCCCCCTGTGAGGAGTGAGATCAGGCTGGGTGTCACAGAGTGGTCACTGACCACGTCTCCCCCTGTGAGGAGTGAGATCAGGCTGGGTGTCACAGAGTGGTCACTGACCACGTCTCCCCCTGTGAGGAGTGAGGTCAGGCTGGGTGTCACAGAGTGGTCACTGACCACGTCTCCCCCTGTGAGGAGTGAGATCAGGCTGGGTGTCACAGAGTGGTCACTGACCACGTCTCCCCCTGTGAGGAGTGAGGTCAGGCTGGGTGTCACAGAGTGGTCACTGACCACGTCTTCCCCTGTGAGGAGTGAGATCAGGCTGGGTGTCACAGAGTGGTCACTGACCACGTCTCCCCCTGTGAGGAGTGAGATCAGGCTGGGTGTCACAGAGTGGTCACTGACCACGTCTCCCCCTGTGAGGAGTGAGGTCAGGCTGGGTGTCACAGAGTGGTCACTGACCACGTCTCCCCCTGTGAGGAGTGAGATCAGGCTGGGTGTCACAGAGTGGTCACTGACCACGTCTCCCCCTGTGAGGAGTGAGGTCAGGCTGGGTGTCACAGAGTGGTCACTGACCACGTCTCCCCCTGTGAGGAGTGAGGTCAGGCTGGGTGTCACAGAGTGGTCACTGACCACGTCTCCCCCTGTGAGGAGTGAGATCAGGCTGGGTGTCACAGAGTGGTCACTGACCACGTCTCCCCCTGTGAGGAGTGAGGTCAGGCTGGGTGTCACAGAGTGGTCACTGACCACGTCTCCCCCTGTGAGGAGTGAGATCAGGCTGGGTGTCACAGAGTGGTCACTGACCACGTCTCCCCCTGTGAGGAGTGAGATCAGGCTGGGTGTCACAGAGTGGTCACTGACCACGTCTCCCCCTGTGAGGAGTGAGGTCAGGCTGGGTGTCACAGAGTGGTCACTGACCACGTCTCCCCCTGTGAGGAGTGAGATCAGGCTGGGTGTCACAGAGTGGTCACTGACCACGTCTCCCCCTGTGAGGAGTGAGGTCAGGCTGGGTGTCACAGAGTGGTCACTGACCAAGTCTCCCCCTGTGAGGAGTGAGGTCAGGCTGGGTGTCACAGAGTGGTCACTGACCACGTCTCCCCCTGTGAGGAGTGAGGTCAGGCTGGGTGTCACAGAGTGGTCACTGACCAAGTCTCCCCCTGTGAGGAGTGAGGTCAGGCTGGGTGTCACAGAGTGGTCACTGACCAAGTCTCCCTATGAGGAGTGACGTGTGGCTGGGAGTCTTCTGTGCAGGCTCTACTTACCACAGATTGCGAGCCTCACTCACCCACACCTGCCCTAAGAAGGCTTGATCACCTACAGTCTCGGCCTTTGTAGTACATAAACTAAGCGATTTTGTTTGTTATTAAAAAGTTATAACGTTTAAATAACGTAACTTAAACATTGATGTTATGCCGTATGTTAACTATGTTCGTAGCACATAAACTCCGGTGCCTAACTCGCATAAAGGTACGTCACGGACAAGGTTGTCAATTTGGTAGGCTTTTCTTTAGCTACCAAATATTTGTTTGGTGGCTAGAGCCAGGAATTTATGATCTACCTCTTCAAACCAGCCAATTCCATTCACATGTTCTGCAGTTTGGCGCTGCTGTCATGTGATCAACAGTTGCTGGCCTCCCAGCTTGCCTGTTCCTCTCCGATACCCTCTTGTTAGCATCACAATAGTATATCTTTTTGTCCTCTGTTTAACGCAACAGTAAAATGTGTACTTGGTTGTAATAACGATTCTTCGCGGTCGGGGATCGTGTTCCAAGGACCTGCCCGAAACGCTACACGTACTAGTGGCTGTACAAGAATGAAACAACTCTTGTATATATATAAAATATATATATATATATATATATATATATATATATATATATATATATATATATATATATATATATATATATATATATATATATATATATATATATATATATATATATATATATATATATATTGTGACGGAGTTCCCCCCCTTATAATTCTCCCACGCCTGCAGTAAGAGTCATGTCTGCTTTTCCCAAGCGTTCTCTACGTTGCAGGCTACAATTTGATATATGGGAGAGAGTGAAGTGTTCTCGGAGAGCCGAGAAATTTGTGAAATAGTAATATTTTGGCCTGTGGTTTAGGCCCTTTAGGGAGCCAAGATGGCGCTGGCTTCCCTGATCTCCCGCCAAAACCGTGTGACGTCAGTGGCACCGGATTGGTCACCGGCAGCAGTGTGGCACCGGGAGCCAATGAAAACCTCCCATAGTAAAAGTGACGTCACGAAGGAAGGGGGTCCGGCCAGCGCGCCGGGCTGGCGCCAGCAGTCAGACACGACACGTCATAGAGGTCGGACGTGCGACGAGTGGTCCTGTCTGTCGGACAGCTGTTTCCCACTACCGTGGATTTACGCGTCACCTGAAGTCCGCCAGTACTCTGAGAAGTCTTCCCTAGTTCATGTGTTGAACCAGAAGAGGGAATTGACGGTTATTTGAGCAACAAGTGCTCCAGTCAGGTACTGTGCCAGTAGCAGTGAAGCCGTGCAGTGACGTATGTTGACGTCTGTGGCAATTCACCAGTTCGTGACAGCGTAGTGGCAGACAGAGCCACTGGGTAGCTGAGGAAGAGAGGACTATTTGGGGGAAACCGAACGACTGCAGCTGAGACGTAGGCGACAGCCGTTGCTGGGAGAAGACGACGGCCAGGAGACCGACTCCAACCTTCAAGAAGTCAAGAAGGAGGACGGACCTGCAGTGAGGAGGCACGGAGACGACGCGCTAAACGGTGGGACGACGAGAGGCTCTGGTAGGACACGACGACGTGTAGTGTGGGGGCGTTCCCGACACGAGGACCAGGAGCTACATCTCGACTCTCATCGGAGGATAGGGTGAAGTAGGTGGTTCTAGTTCCCTCCCCATTCCCCTTTAGTTAGCTATATTATTTGGCTATATTATCTAGCCTGAAGATTTTATATGTCGTGAGCAAGTCTCACCTATGTCACGGTAAAACACCAGTGTGCTAGACAGTACTATCAAGAGTACTTGTATTATTCATGTTGATTATTGGTGTGTACAGGCACCAGGAACCAGTAATAAATTTACTGTGTTGTGTATATCTTTCTATAGATTTTGATATGAACATATAGTGGTAAATTATATATAATATTATGCCGGTATTTGGAGGTTAGGCTATGTGCCCAGAAACTATTTATTTTCCATGTATTGATGATTGATTTATATACCATATATATGTCTATGTTCATTCAGTGAATAATCATTTGTGAGTACAGTGAATCATTGCGTTATCGCCCACGAGAGAAAGTACTGAAAACTCCCGTGTTAATATTTCATAATATATTGTTGGATAAATAACAGTGTGAGACCATTACAGTGAATCATTGTAGAATTGATTGTAGAAAAGACTGTTTGAGCCTGAGTACAGTGTAACTAAGTAATTCGGTTTATTTGTGCCAATATAGAGTGTGCGAGTTTCTAGTAATATTGGAGAATTTAAAGAAACCGCGCGCGTGAATCTAGCAAACAAGCAAATTTCGCGCGGAGAGTCCATTGCGATCAGCTGTTCTTGACACTTGATGAGGAGGGGGAGGTGTTGCCACCTAATGATCGCGGACTATTCGTGGGAACTTCCGGCCGCGTCAGGATTTGCTGATTTATTTGTTGTTGTTTGGCTTTGTGACATCTTTCATACATTTTAAGTAAAATACAAAACTCTCTTTGTGTTTTTATCATCCCCTCCACTGATCTTGTGGCTATATTATACTGGTAAATATAGAGTGATAACAATAGATACCTGCCTGATTCCTGATCTTTGAGTGTGACCTTGCCAAGGCTACCACTGAATACACCAGTCCACTGAGGGTGTTACTGGCCACCTTAAACACCAGTTGGCGATCTTGTGTTTAACCGTAGAGCCCTATTGTTGGGGAGGGCACACGACAGTCGAGGTGAACGAGTCGTGTTCTCACTCTTTCTTAATAAGAGGCCGTTAAGATTGACTGGGAGACTCTCCTGGCGTGCAGTGGCGCCGTGAGGATCGAGGGAAGACCCGCAGGGCTACGGTGAGTTACCTTGAGCATAACTATTGCTCACCCCAGAGTAAGGGTAGAGAATAATAGAGAGGTGGAATCCCCAACATTGGCGACCTTGCCAGGATCTCGATCGGAGTAAAGGTTGCAGTGGTGGTACTTGGCAGTGGTGTTAGAGATCAGGTGCAGGTTAACACTCGTAGCACAAGATGGAGGATGATAAAGTAGCGAGGTTTATTGACTCTAGAGACGAACAGGTGCTGGAAGAGTGCACCAAGGCCCAGTTACAGGCTATAGCGGATCATTTTGGAATAAAGCTGAAATCTGCCCGAGTTGGTGAAAGAAGACTAGAGATAATGGCTCAGCTAAAGGCTCGAGACGAAGCTTTGGGGGAGGAACGGCCCCAAACACCTGCCAGTGAGGGTGAACACTTGAGTATTGGTGGAAGCAGCAGGGGATCCAGCGGCAGCAGGCACAGCATTAAGCTGGAAATAATGAAGCTGCAGCTAGAGGCACAGCAGCGCAAAGAAGAGCGAGAGGCACAGCAGCGCAAAGAAGAGCGAGAGGCACAGCAGCGCAAAGAAGAGCGAGAGGCACAGCAGCGCAAAGAAGAGCGAGAAGCAGAGGCACAGCAGCGCAAAGAAGAGCGAGAAGCGCAGCAGCGTAAAGAAGAGCGAGAAGCAGAAGCGCAGCTGAGGAGAGAAGAAGCACAGCAGCGCAAAGAAGAACAAGAGCGAGAAGCACAGACGAAGCGTGAGGAGCGAGAAGCGCAGCTGTGCCGGGAAGAGCAAGAGCGAGAAGCACAGCTGCGCCGGGAAGAGCAAGAACGAGAAGCACAGCTACGCAGGGAAGAACGAGAGCAAGAAGTTAGGCTGAGACAAATGGAAATAGAAGCCAACCAGGAGGTGGAGCTGAAGCGAGCTGAACTGGGACTAGGTGCCCCTGCCCCGCCACAGGAAGACCGACGAGTGAGGGAACGAGACCTGCCGGTCTTTGTGCCTAGTGAAGCCGAAAGTTTCTTCGATCACTTTGAGAGAGTTGCTGCTATGAAGAGGTGGCCGAGGGCGGAGTGGGCGGAGTTGGTCCAAGGGAGGCTCACAGGGGAAGCTCGCCAAGCCTTCACTATGCTCGACTTCCAAGAATGCACTAACTACGATGCGGTAAAACGAGCTGTGCTCCGTTCCTTTAAACTCACGCCAGAGTGTTACCGGAAGAGGTTTAGAGAATGTACCCGGTTGCCAGGAAAATCGTATGCGGAGACGGCGAGGGACATAGAAAGAAGGCTCCTTAAGTGGCTGGACTCTGAAGAAGCAAGGTCGGTCGAAGAGGTCAAGGAACTAATGGCCATGGAAAAGTTTATGTCCGTGCTCTCTCCTGAGATCAGGATGAGGGTAAAGGAGGCGGACATAAAGGACCTGAGGGCCGCAGCCGACCGGGCCGACATGTTAGAAGAAGCCCTACGCCCACGCCGGGAGGGACAGAACCGACCACCCGCATACGTCGGAAACGATCGGAGTTATAGAAGGACGGATGGATGGAGGACAGGAGCGAGTTCTCCCAAATCCCATTTCTCAAGTTGGAACACCCGAGGAACAAAAGGTGTTGTAGAGCCGATAGGGGAGAACCAAGCTGAGAGCTCGGGAACTGTTACTGCAGGGAAAGAAACGACAAGTGAGGCGGGAAAGACACAGGGTGTGACGGTCTCTGGAGGCAGTGCTAAGACGAGCGGTGGTGGATGGTCTCCGCCGAAGGGCCGCTGCTACAACTGCGGAATACCCGGACACGTCGCGCGGGAATGCAGACGCCCTAAGCAGCGGGGACACGTCGCTTTAGTGATGTTCGAGGACCAGAGGGCCGAGGGAGTGCGGGATGAACCCGTGCTGAATGGGGAGAAGAAAATTCACCCGTTCATGTGTCAAGGAACCGTAAGGATGGGGGTCGCAGACCCCATCCCAGTGAAGATGCTAAGAGACACCGGGGCTGACTTTACCCTGGTAAGTGAAACCCTGTTCCCCGAGGGTTACGAAAGTACCAGTGTGGGGGTGGCTAGTGTGACCACTGTGGGAGGCCCAGTGAGGACGCCCCTACACCAGGTAACTTTAAATTCCGATTATGGCTGCCAAACCCTAGTGGTGGGAGTCTGTACATCAATGCCCAAGATGGAGGCACAGGTCATCTTGGGGAATGACGCATGTGGAGGATACGTCCTCCCGCATCTCGTGAAGGGCGAAGAGTGCATAGAACAGTACAAGGAGACAGGCGGGGAGTTGAACGCCTGTGGGGACGAGAAGGGAATCGCACCGGTGGCGATCCCAGTTTGTACTGTGACACCGAGACAACGCGAAGAACCAAGAGGTTGTGGATCTGATGGGGCTGAGGAGTCGACTGACAGCCTGGGAACAGATCACCTCTGCGTAGGACCCAGAGAACGAGTGGAGGGCGAAAGTAGCCCGAATGGTGAGTTGCAGGTGACACTCACCAGTTCTCCAGGGGTAAACCGCACTCGTCTCGGAGAGTTACAGCAAGAGGAGTTCCCCGAATTGGTTAGTAAGGCCGAAGGAGGACGTGTGGGTCCTGAGAAGGCTTACTTTCCATTTATCTATATTATATATGCCATGCTATTCATGATGAAGGAACGATGGACACCAGGAGCGACCGTGGGAACGGTGAATAAATATGTCCAGAAGTTCAAAGAACGTCTCACTAGAGCGAAGAAACTGGCTAGGAAGCTCCTGAAGAAGGCGCAACGTAAGATGTCGGAGTGGTACAACAGGAGAGCTGCGCAGAGGAATTTTCAGGCCGGATCCAAAGTATTGGTTGTGCTGCCAGATAAAGGTAGAGTGACCAGGTCGCGGTTCAAGAGACCATACCGAGTGCTGCGACGGTTGGGTCCAGTGTCGTACGAGATTGGGAAGCCGGATGGACCCCGGAAGAAACACGTGTGTCACGCAGACCGCCTAAGACCTTTCTTCAATGTGGAAGGAAGAGCAGCCAAGCAGGACGGAACGAATACCCGAGAAACCCAGCGGAAGACGGGTCTGAGTGTACCAAGGGACCGAGAACTCCCGGAGGAGGAAAGTAAGTGGTCCAGGGCGAACGGCACCAGTCTCACCTGCACTGAGAGTCTGACAAGGATCGAGGTCAAGCACATCAAGGGGAAGGACGACGTAGTAGCGGACGCCATATCCCGCATCCACTAACCAGACATGACTCTTATTTTAAGGGGAGGGGTATGTGACGGAGTTCCCCCCCTTATAATTCTCCCACGCCTGCAGTAAGAGTCATGTCTGCTTTTCCCAAGCGTTCTCTACGTTGCAGGCTACAATTTGATATATGGGAGAGAGTGAAGTGTTCTCGGAGAGCCGAGAAATTTGTGAAATAGTAATATTTTGGCCTGTGGTTTAGGCCCTTTAGGGAGCCAAGATGGCGCTGGCTTCCCTGATCTCCCGCCAAAACCGTGTGACGTCAGTGGCACCGGATTGGTCACCGGCAGCAGTGTGGCACCGGGAGCCAATGAAAACCTCCCATAGTAAAAGTGACGTCACGAAGGAAGGGGGTCCGGCCAGCGCGCCGGGCTGGCGCCAGCAGTCAGACACGACACGTCATAGAGGTCGGACGTGCGACGAGTGGTCCTGTCTGTCGGACAGCTGTTTCCCACTACCGTGGATTTACGCGTCACCTGAAGTCCGCCAGTACTCTGAGAAGTCTTCCCTAGTTCATGTGTTGAACCAGAAGAGGGAATTGACGGTTATTTGAGCAACAAGTGCTCCAGTCAGGTACTGTGCCAGTAGCAGTGAAGCCGTGCAGTGACGTATGTTGACGTCTGTGGCAATTCACCAGTTCGTGACAGCGTAGTGGCAGACAGAGCCACTGGGTAGCTGAGGAAGAGAGGACTATTTGGGGGAAACCGAACGACTGCAGCTGAGACGTAGGCGACAGCCGTTGCTGGGAGAAGACGACGGCCAGGAGACCGACTCCAACCTTCAAGAAGTCAAGAAGGAGGACGGACCTGCAGTGAGGAGGCACGGAGACGACGCGCTAAACGGTGGGACGACGAGAGGCTCTGGTAGGACACGACGACGTGTAGTGTGGGGGCGTTCCCGACACGAGGACCAGGAGCTACATCTCGACTCTCATCGGAGGATAGGGTGAAGTAGGTGGTTCTAGTTCCCTCCCCATTCCCCTTTAGTTAGCTATATTATTTGGCTATATTATCTAGCCTGAAGATTTTATATGTCGTGAGCAAGTCTCACCTATGTCGCGGTAAAACACCAGTGTGCTAGACAGTACTATCAAGAGTACTTGTATTATTCATGTTGATTATTGGTGTGTACAGGCACCAGGAACCAGTAATAAATTTACTGTGTTGTGTATATCTTTCTATAGATTTTGATATGAACATATAGTGGTAAATTATATATAATATTATGCCGGTATTTGGAGGTTAGGCTATGTGCCCAGAAACTATTTATTTTCCATGTATTGATGATTGATTTATATACCATATATATGTCTATGTTCATTCAGTGAATAATCATTTGTGAGTACAGTGAATCATTGCGTTATCGCCCACGAGAGAAAGTACTGAAAACTCCCGTGTTAATATTTCATAATATATTGTTGGATAAATAACAGTGTGAGACCATTACAGTGAATCATTGTAGAATTGATTGTAGAAAAGACTGTTTGAGCCTGAGTACAGTGTAACTAAGTAATTCGGTTTATTTGTGCCAATATAGAGTGTGCGAGTTTCTAGTAATATTGGAGAATTTAAAGAAACCGCGCGCGTGAATCTAGCAAACAAGCAAATTTCGCGCGGAGAGTCCATTGCGATCAGCTGTTCTTGACACTTGATGAGGAGGGGGAGGTGTTGCCACCTAATGATCGCGGACTATTCGTGGGAACTTCCGGCCGCGTCAGGATTTGCTGATTTATTTGTTGTTGTTTGGCTTTGTGACATCTTTCATACATTTTAAGTAAAATACAAAACTCTCTTTGTGTTTTTATCATCCCCTCCATTGATCTTGTGGCTATATTATACTGGTAAATATAGAGTGATAACAATAGATACCTGCCTGATTCCTGATCTTTGAGTGTGACCTTGCCAAGGCTACCACTGAATACACCAGTCCACTGAGGGTGTTACTGGCCACCTTAAACACCAGTTGGCGATCTTGTGTTTAACCGTAGAGCCCTATTGTTGGGGAGGGCACACGACAGTCGAGGTGAACGAGTCGTGTTCTCACTCTTTCTTAATAAGAGGCCGTTAAGATTGACTGGGAGACTCTCCTGGCGTGCAGTGGCGCCGTGAGGATCGAGGGAAGACCCGCAGGGCTACGGTGAGTTACCTTGAGCATAACTATTGCTCACCCCAGAGTAAGGGTAGAGAATAATAGAGAGGTGGAATCCCCAACAATATATATATATATATATATATTTTATATATATACATATATATATATATATATATATATATATATATATATATATATATATATATATATATATATATATATATATATATATATATATATATATATATATATATATATATATATATATATATATATATATATATATATATATATATATATATATATATATATATATATATATATATATATATATATATATATATATATATATATATATATATATATATATATATATATATATATATATATATATATATATATATAACCGAGGAAAATAGCCGGAACGTTCACTCGTTTGGGACACGAGGGGAGGGTGGAGCGGTCAGTAACGTGGGACGATAACAATCCTCGTGGGTCGCGCTGGGTCAGTGCCACATGGCCCATCTCGGAAAATGGGAACACGATGATGCGATTTTGAAACCAGTTCCCAAAATATCGAATGAAAACCAGATTTGTAGCAAATATTTTAATTCTGGACGCCGAAATGCGTCGTGTGCGTATATTATTATAATAACTTGTGGACGCCTCAAGTTGTCTAGCAAGTGTGAATGTAATAATTATTAATGTTACTTTTCATTGTATCAAACCAAGAAATTATATCCCCGGGAAAATCCCTAATTTGATTTGAGGATTTACCGAAGCCAATTTGGATGTCGCTTCTTCTAAGATATTCTCGGCAGGAAAGCTCGCTCTCTTCTCCTGCCATGGTCATCCGACATCTTTGTCAACAATTTAGGCTCTGCCGCACACACCAAATTTAAAACAAAAATTTCGCTCTAAAGGTAATGAAAGAATTCCCGGAAACTTCCACCATGTTGCCACATCACATGTAAGCCAGTCTGGAAATCCTCACTTATTGCTCACCTACAGGGCACATGAAATTATTCCATCATTTCATTATTTGTATTCGTACTATATAAACCATGTTTCGCTTAGCCACCTCTTGTTTCAACTCGGAGGAGGAACTTCCCAATTTAACTCGTGCTACTAGAGTTGAATTACTAACCTTACCCGCAGAGTATCACCTCTCTGTGCCACATGGTGTCACTATAACCGACCAGGACAATCTCATCTTAGAATATCTAGCTGACAATGATGGCATTACTTCAGAACAGTTAGAACAATATCAAGTTGCCGACAAATCTGCACTACCTCTCATGAAATTGAAGCTCGAATTAGCCCGATTAGAAGCTGAGGCCTAAGAATGAAAACGGGAAATGAGAAGACACGAAGCTGCGTGAGCGTGAATAAGAGCAACTCCGCCTTCAAGCACAAGAAGTTACACTCCAACGTAAACGCAAACAGGAGCAACTCATGTTCCATGACCAAAAAGCTGAATTTGAACGTGCGCGCGAACAAGAAAGAATTCAGCTCCAAGAACATGAAGCTGCCTTATAACGTCAACGAAACCAAGAAGCTGCCTTACAATGTCAATGACAACAACAAGAAGCTGCCTTACAATGTCAATGACAACAACAAGAAGCTGCCTTACAATGTCAATGACAACAACAAGAAGCTGCCTTACAACGTCAGTGACAACAACAAGAAGCTGCCTTACAACGTCAATGACAACAATAACAAGCTGACTTGCAACGTCGACGAGAAGTCGAACGACTCCAGAGCCTAGCTTAAGAACTTCAACTCAAGAGAGAACAAGAAGAAAGTGAAGCTGCCATCATACTACACTTAGAACGAGGGAAAGCAGACACCACACTCAATTACCGACGTCAGGAGTTTGGACTTGAAACTATGCACATCCAGCAGCGCCAGTAAGCAAAAGCCAACTTACCGCTATGTTTTGATCTCTCGCACTGTATTAAAATGAGGTCACCGTTTTGGAGACAGAGGTGGATTCATTTTTACTTTGAATGAAGCCCTTGCTACTTAACTACACTCACCTAGGAACAAATGGTCAGTACTTCTCAGAGTTCATCTTACAGAAAGAGCTGCCTCGACAATCAGTACTCTTCTCACCAAGACTGACTTCGATGTATTAAAGACAGAAGCCCTTGATACTTATTTACTATCCACTGAAAGTTATCGACGTTTTTTCAGGGACTATATTAAAACTAATCTCTACCTATCAAGAACTGTTTAAGACACTCCTCTGGAATGTGTTTTAGTGCGACATGATATACAGCTGTCAACTGTATATCATGTCGCACTGTATAACTGTATATATTTTTCCAAATACGCTACCCATCCATCAGCCATACTACCGCGTTAGTCCACAGAAGTAAGAAGCCATGTTAGGTGAAGTACAATAACTCCTCATCAATGGACTAGCTACATCCTGTGAGTCCCCTTGGGTCTCACCTTGCCTACTGGTACCCCAAACCTCCTGGCAAGGTAAGATTGTGCACAGATTAGTGAAAGGTAAACTCTGTCACTGTTAAGGATTCTTACCCTTTGCCTCGAATCAACGAAATCTTAAATGCCATATGTAACGGTAAATTCTTGTCGCAAATACACCTCCTAAAAGACGATTACCAAATAAGTCTTACTGAGCGTACTAAGAATATCTCTGCTTTCACCACACCTTTTGGCCTCTTTAGATACGAACGCTTACCTTTTGGACTCTGCAATGCCCAGTTACTTTCCAGCGAGCTGTCAACATCGTCATCCAAGACCTTGACAATACCTACACCTACCTCGATAATATCGTTGTGGTGACCCACTCACGGGAAGAACATCTACTTCAGCTACAACGACTATTCTACAAACTTCTCCAGGCTGGTCTCGCCATTAATTTGAGCAAGTCCATCTTTGCCAAAGGTAAAGTGCGTTATCTTTATCATGTCGTAGGCAGTAGAAGTATAGCACCTCTATATACTCACCTTTAAGCCATCCAACAATATCCACAGACTTCTTTCTATAAACAACTAAGGAGCTTTATAGGATTGGCCTCTTAATACAGAAGATTTTGCAAGAATTTCAGTACAGTTCCTACAACTTTCATCAACCTTACTAGCCCTAAAAAGAAATATGTTTGGACCACTTCCCAATCCATTGCCTTCGACCAATTGAAAACTTTGCTGTATACTGATTCCATTCTCGCCTCGCCAGATGTGAAACAACCCTTCATCCTTAATGTTGATGACAGCAGCACTGGCATTGGGGGTGTATCGAGTAGCGTAAATTGAGACTAGAACCGTCCCAAACCCGAGAACCTCGGGGATCGAACTCGGTCATAGTAAAAAATGGTGTGGGAGTCCGTAGAATGGGACGGGTTGCGTCGTGGGGGACGTTTTGGGTCGCAGGGGTAAAATGTAACGGACGGGAACCGTCAGGAGGACTTTGTGGGTCATGTAGGTAAGAGGGGAGGGGAGGATAAGTATGTGGGCATGTGTACATCATCATCTCAAAGGTTTCTATGGCTTCCCCGGAAGTTTTGGGAGTGTGTCATGTTGGGTAGGGGCTGGAACCTATGTGGATGGTATGCGGTCATGTAGGGAGGAGGAGGAGGAGTATGTAGGTTATGTTGTGAAGGGAGGGGGGAGCCCCCTTACCTTAGAGGATATCAATGACGTCCATTAGTTCCCCCTACAGGAGGCCGGAAGTGTTGAGGGGAGCATGAGAGTCCAGGGTCTTAAGATTGGAGGGGAGAAGGAGGGGAAAGGGAGGTAACAGCTGGCAGTGGGTTTGTGTGTGTACGTAGAGTCATTATTTTTTCTTAAAGAATGACAGTTTATGTACCCTCCCTGCTTCCAGAGCGCTAAGGATATGCGGGCCATACCTACCACATAGCTCTGAGGAGTGACATCACATGACCACATGGGTCACCTCTTCAAAGGTTGAGGCCTAACTGTTGCGAATGTCATCATCAACCTCTTTCATAGTCAGTCACGCCCTCCCCTCCCCCCCCCCCTCCATCCACAGAGCAGGACATACCACTTACCATCCCCCTCTCACTGGGGGAGTGACGGAAATGGGGTGTACCATCTCTCTTTCTCTCTCTCTCTCTCTGTCTCTCTCTTTACTTTATATGTGGGGTTACACAGTGTGTCAAGAACGACCTACGTGATGCTAAACAGTCCAATCACACAAGGCCGTCATATGGGCACTAAAGGCTTGCAGAGGCACATAAAGAGGTCAGGACTGAACCCCACAATTCATTTTTAGCTAAGCAAGTTACAATCATGACGAGCTAGTTACAAAATTCAATATAAGTCAACACACCGACACGAGAGACGTGATCACTACCTACAAACTCTAATATTTTTCTGGTTAACTGTGTCGTCACAACATATTCCTCACGGATCTTAGTCTTGATATTATTATATTTATTATTATTATATTTTAAAGCCATCCCTCAGTAACTCAGTAAGTCAAACAGCAACAGTGGACTAAAGACGCTAATATGTTATGGGATTGACTGCTTCTCTCTCGAGTTGAGTTGAGTCATTACTGAAATACCCGGCTTCAATTTGGTAGGACATAGCATCTATAGTTTCGTCAGGCTGACCTCATGCCATTAGCACTGTATGACAGTTTAGTTAATTTAGTTCATTTATTATGCACCCCATACTCATCTTGTGGGCGGTATTGGAAAGGGTTACAGAGGCACATAATGGGCTCAGGGACTGAACCCCACAATTCATTTAGCTAAGCCAGTTACAATCTCCGTTCCAGGGAGCATGGGCTCTCTGGCAGGTGTAGGTCATCTCTGGACCCTGCGAGTAGTGGGGGCACAGCGGAGGGGTCTATTGCGCTCTCCGTGGAATCAGTGGATGGTGGATGTGTTACGCCTCCATCTGAGGGGCTGTCTGGCGGCCGATTGTTACAGGGACAGAGTGGGGTGTGGTTGATCCGGGACCCTGCGACGGGGGGTCAGGTTGGCCTGTTCTTTACTTTGCGTATGGGGTTTGGGGTTGTGCCTTCGGTAGTGGCCGCTTCACAGATGTGTGGGAGTGGTGTGAGTACTGTTGGTGTTCCTATGGAGGGAGTTTTGGTTGTTCCTAACTACCGGAGGGGCTTTGGGGGTTTTGTGACACTCTTTTTCCTTGGCTCCATCTCTGACTTGTGCACTGCTCAATCTCAATGGGCTGCGGGCAGTGGCTGTGCAGATGGGGCTGGTTTCGATGCTGTGTGATTGTCCCATGGATTTAGCTTTTGTGCAAGAACATAATGTTAAGGATGTCGATCTGTTGCAGGTGTTAGATGAATGTTTTCAGATGATTTTGAACCCGTTGTGGTCTATGGTAGGAGGTACGCTCATCCTCCTTTCTCGGAGGGCGTCTATTTCCATGCCTCACACGGAAATGGATGAGGATGATCGGGTTTTGTTGGTTAGGGTTTCATATCTTGGTGTGGAGGTCTCCTTGTTGAACGTTTATGCTCCGTCTGGGTCAGCATGACGGTGTGAGCGGGAGTTTTTTTCTAGTGGTTTGTTACATTTTTTGCGGCATGATACGAGGGGGTTGATTCTCGGGGGTGGAGGGAACTTTAATTGTATCACGTCGGCGCGTGATAGTAACAGTTTTTGTATGGCGAATGTCTCCTCTGCTTTATCCACGACTTTGCAGAGTTGCGGGATATGGGGATGCTGGGGGTGCAATGGATTTCACGTTTTTGGTGCGTGAATCCTGTTTGTGTCTCGACCGGTTTTACATCCATAAGGATGAGGGGTTGATTTTCTCTTTTCAGACGGTTCCGGTGAGCTTTTCTGATCATTGTATGGTTGTTCTGCAGGTTGGGGGTTAGGAGTCAGGTGCGGGTAGGTCGGAGCTGGTGGAAGCTTAACTGTTGATTGCTCGGGTGTCCGGGAGTTGGTGATCTGTTTCGGGAGAGGTGGGCTTTGCTGGCCGCTCGGAAGGGTGGGTTTTCCTCCATTCTGGAGTAGTGCAAGGGTGAGTGTCGTTAGTTTTTTTGTTGTGTTGGCGAAACAGGTGGCGGCGAGGCGTTTCGAGTTGATGTGAGTTTTACAGGAGCGGTTGTGTCGTCTGTATGTGATGATTAACAGGGGTTTTGATCGGTCTTGAGATACTTTCTTGTGTAAGGAGCATCTGAGCATTTTCGTGAGTTGCGGGAAGAAATTGCAGACGGGGTTCGTGTTCGGGCTGGAGTTGAGAACGCTTAAGGTGAGAGCTACTGTCATCGTATTTGTTCAACGGGAAAAGGCGGGTCGTGCCTCTGTTTTGCTGACAAGCCTCCATCAACTGGATGGGTCTGTGTTGTCGAACACGGATGCGGTCTTACTCTATGTGCGCAGTGAACTTGAGGCTTTGCATGGGTGGGTCGCGGGGGATGAGTGATTGAGAGAGTTCTTTTTTCAACGCTGTACTCCTGGGCTGTTCATTGCAGACTGTCATGCACTTGAGTGGGAGGTTAGCATGTCGGAGCTTTGGGATGTCGTCAGTTCTTTTCGTCGGGGGAAGGTTCCGGGTTCGGATGGTCTTCCAATGGAAATTTATGTCACGTTTTGGGACGTGATTGGGTCCGTTTTCTTAGAGGTTGTTCGGTTTTGTTTGGACCGTGTGATGCTGTCTGGTTCGCAGAATGAGGATCTTGTGCAGCTTCTCCCGAAGCCGGGGGATTTGCGGTTTTCTGCGAATTGACGGCCAATCACGTTGCTAAACTTTGACTATAAAATTATTTCCAAACTGTTGGCAGAGTACCTTCGGGCTGTGGTGGGTTCGGTAGTTCCAGTTGGGCAGTTTTGTGGGGTCGCGGGTAGGTCGTTGGTACAATGCAATTCCCTCTTTCAGGATGTGCTTCTGTATTTGTCGGAGTCTGGCACGTCTGCCACTATGGCCAGCCTTGATTGGTCAAAGGCTTTTGATAGGATGCCGATCGGACTTGTTTTGCAGGTCATGGAGCGGTTGGGTTTCCCTCCCCGGTTTGTGGGGTGAGTTCGAATGTTGTATGTGAGTTGTTGTAGTAAGATGTGTGTGTCAGTGGTTTCTTTAGTGCCTCCCTTGCGATTCGGCGTTCGGATCGGCAGGGGTTCCCTCTCTCCATGCTCCTGTATGTGGTATTCCAGGAGCCTTTCTTTCGTGCAGTGTGGGCTGGTCGTTTGGTGGTCTCACCGCGTTTGCTGAATCTGTTGGTTTTGAAGGTGTGGCAAGTAGATTATCCCATTATTATACTAGCTCCAAACTCCTTAACCTAATGAGAGAAGCAAAGCTCTTCATAGTACTAATTATGGAACTCAAACCTTTCCCTACTTCCAGTTAATATTCATGCCAACCTTCGGAGAATGATGAGGTGTGGTCCGACCATATAAGCAGCAGAGTAGCGAGTAATAACCAAGTTACTGCCCCGCTCCTGTGCCAGATAAGTCCACTACTGGCTCTCCATAGCCCGTGCCACTTGGAACTTTTTGTTCCCAGTAGATGAATCTTTAACAACAACACAGAGTAATAACCAGAATACTTTCAAGTGTGGTTTAGAATAGACACTTGCGAGATACTGTACCGACTCTCATTGAACTCAACTCACACAATTGTTCGCCAAGTGTCACGTACAAACTTCTGTATTCTTCATTCGTCCAAATATATATATATATTTGGACGAATGAATATATATATATATATATATATATATATATATATATATATATATATATATATATATATATATATATATATATATATATATATAATATATATATATATATATATATATATATATATATATATATATATATATATATATATATATATATAAATATATATATATATATAAATATATATATATATATATATATATATTAGTATATTTTGGTAGCAGTCTTTCCTGTAGACATATTTTATTAAATATGACCGAAAAAGTAAGATTAATAATTCTAACACGAATTTTCTCAATCTTTCGTACATTATGCTTCACTGTTGGAGGTAAATCAAAAATCACTTCTCCAAAATTCATTTTTATTTCTAGTCTGACGCGACACGGGCGCGTTTCGTAAAACTTATTACATTTTCAAAGACTTCACAAGTTGTTGTGTATTTGTGTATATCAGTTGTGTATTTGTGAAGTCTTTGAAAATGTAATAAGTTTTACGAAACGCGCCCGTGTCGCGTCAGACTAGAAATAAAAATGAATTTTGGAGAAGTGATTTTTGATTTACCTCCAACAGTGAAGCATAATGTACGAAAGATTGAGAAAATTCGTGTTAGAATTATTAATCTTACTTTTTCGGTCATATTTAATAAAATATATATATATATATATATATATATATATATATATATATATATATATATATATATATTTATATATATATGTCGTACTTAGTAGCAGGAATGCACTTCTCAGCCTACTATGCAAGGCCCGATTTGATTAATAAGCCAAGTTTTCCTGAATTAATATATTTTCTCTAATTTTTTTCTTATGAAATGATAAAGCTACGAATTTCATTATGTATGAGGTCAATTTTTTTTATTGGAGTTAAAATTAACGTAGATATATGACCAAACCTAACCAACCCTACCTAACCTAACCTAACCTATCTTTATAGGTTAGGTTCGGTTAGGTAACCGAAAAAGTTAGGTTAGGTTAGGTTAGGTAGGTTAGGTAGTCAAACAAAAATTAATTCATGAAAACTTGGCTTATTAGGCAAATCGGGCCTTGCATAGTAGGCTGAGAAGTGCGTTCTGGCTACTAGGTACGACATATATATATATATATATATATATATATATATATATATATATATATATATATATATATATATATATATATATATATATATATATATATATATATATTTATTTATTATTAAATATGACCGAAAAAGTAAGATAAATAATTCTAACACGAATTTTCTCTATCTTTCGTACATTTCTTTTCACTGTTGGTGGTAATTCAAAAATCAATTCTCCAAAATTCATTTTTGTACATGACTCCAAAAATCCTTTTTTTTTTATAGCCGACAGAGTGTATCGTGATCCAGCCTGTACTCCTCTTGACATACCAGAAAATATTCTGAGGAAACTACTCCAAGCTTGTACTAAAGAGGCACCCTTCTTGAGCCCGGATGGGCACATGTATAAGCAAGTAGATGGGGTCGCCATGGGTTCTCCCCTAGGTGTCCTGTTTGCAAACTTCTACATGGGTACCATCGAGCAAAAAGTCTTAGTCGACATGAACTTGAAACCGGCCATATACTGCAGGTATGTTGACGACATTTTTACACAGGTACCTGATGTCAGACATCTGCAGGAGCTGAAGGAGGCATTTGAGCAGAGTTCCGTGCTGCGTTTCACTTACGAGATGGAAAAGGATGGGAAGCTGCCCTTTCTAGATGTAACAGTCATGGAAAAGGGCGGAGGTTTCCACACTGCAGTCTACACTAAGGAAACGAACATAGGAATGTGCCTAAATGCCAACAGCGACTGCCCAGACAGGTGCAAGAGGAGTGTTGTTAACGCATATGTCGACCGTGCTCTCAGCCACAGCTCAGAATGGAAGCAAGTCGACGAAGAACTCTGTAGGGTAAGGCAGGTCCTAGTCAATAACGGCTTCTCCAATGGTTTCATCGAAGACATCATAAGAAGGAAAGTGAAAAGCCATGCAACCTCTGAAAAGACAACTAACACAACACCTATAGCCCCTATTAGACTATTTTACAGGAACTTCTTTTCCACAGCTCATAAAACGGAGGAAAGGGTCCTGAAAGATATTGTTAATAGAAACGTTATCCCTACAGACAAAAATCAGAGGATACAACTGACGATTTACTATAAAACCAGAAAAACGGCCAGCCTACTCATGAGAAACTCTCCAGACACAAAACAGAACGCTTTAAAAGAGACTAACGTCGTCTATGCCTTTAAATGCCCTCTTGGGGACTGTAAGCTCCAAAAAACCCAGTATATAGGCAAGACAACAACATCTCTTTCTAGGCGTTTAACGATGCATAAGCAACAGGGCTCCATTAAGGAACATATAATCTCTTCCCACAACCAAACCATAGCCAGAGAAATCCTAGTAAACAACACAGAAATCATCGATAGATACAGCGATAGCAGGCGGCTTGACGTTTGCGAGGCACTACACATCAAGAAGTCAACACCAGCAATCAACAGCCAATTATTGCACAACTATATTCTACCCACCTCTAGACTCCGCTCCAATATAGAAGCATCAAGAAATATGGACCAATAGGCTTTCTACAAACACTTCTATTCAATACCCATTGTTTCGTGTTCTGTCTTGTGTTGATGAAATTAATACCCTATTAATGCCACCTCTTGTTCTGTCTTGTGTTAATGCCACATCACCCCTTCCACCTCACTCAAATGTAGATATAAAATAGGAGATGCGTAAGTTCTATTCAGTTGTGTATTTGTGAACTAAAGTCTTTGAAATTGTAATAAGTTTTACGAAACGCGCTCTTGTCGCGTCAGACTAGAAATAAAAATGAATTTTGGAGAATTGATTTTTGATTTACCTCCAACAGTGAAAAGAAATGTACGAAAGACTGAGAAAATTCGTGTTAGAATTATTAATCTTACTTTTTCGGTCATATTTAATAATATCTATATATATATATATATATATATATATATATATATATATATATATATATATATATATATATATATATATATATATATATATATTTTTGTATCAACCCATGTATATCTTGTAACCATCAAATGCATAATAAAGCACAAAAAATATTTAAGGAAGGGGGTGGTAGGAGAAAAGCACACAGAAACTGTATTGGAGGGGATCTAAACATTCCCTCTAATGCGTTATGCGTGGTTTCCTCCGAGGCTATGGGTCCCCCTTCTTCCAGCTAGAGGCTATATATATATATATATATATATATATATATATATATATATATATATATATATATATATATATATATATATGTATATATATATATTGTGACGGTGTTCCCCCCCCCCCCCTTATATTTCTCCCACGCCTGCTGTAAGAGTCATGTCCACTTTACCCGAGCGTTCTCTACGTCGCGGGCTTCAGTTTGATATATGTGGGAGAGTGTAGTGTTCTCGAGGTGGCGAGAAATTTGTAACAGAAGAGTATTTTGGCCTGTGGTATATGCCCTTTAGGGAGCCAATATGGCGCTGGTCCCTCCGTTTTGCCGCCTAAACTGTGTGACGTCAGTGGCACCAGATTGGTCACCGATGGCGACGTGGCACAGGGAGCCAATGAAAACCTCCCTTGGCAAGTATGATGTCACGAAGGCAGGGGGGGTCCGGTCATCGCACCACGGTGGCGCCATCAGCCTGACACGACACGTCAAGGTGGACGGATGTATGAAGTTTGATCCTGTCAGTTTGACAGTTGTACCCCGATCCCGTGGATCTTACACGTCACCCGTAGTTTGCAAGTACGCCGAGAGGTCTTCCTTCATTCCATGTGTGGACCGAAGAGGGAATTGACGGAATATTGAGCATCAAGTGCTCCAGAGTCGGGTGCTGTGCAGGTGAAGTCTAGGCAGTATCGTCTGGGACGTCTGATAGCTTCACAGTGACGATGTAGCGGCTGGGCCAATCCTCTGGGAAGAGTGAAAGAAGATACTAATTGGGAATCCGTACAACTGCAACCGAGAAGTAGGTTGGCAGCCATAGTTGGGAGGAGAAGTTGACTGCCTGGAGACCGACTCCAACCCTACAAGACGTTGAGGAGGAGCACGGACCTGCGGAGGAGAGAACACGGCGACGACGCGTTTATTTTGGGACGTTGATTGGGTTCCTGGAGGACACATCAGTGTGTGTGTGGGGGCGTTCCCTACACGAGGCGAGAGCCTGGACCAGGAGCTACAACTCAACTCTCACCGGAGGATAGGTGGAAGTAGGTGATTCTAGTTTCACTCCCAATTCCCCTTTAGTCAGCTATATATTTAGCCAGAGTATCTTTCATGTCGTGAGCAAGGCTCACCAATGTCACGGTAGGACACAGTTGTGAGAAGTGGGGCTGTAGAAAGTTCTCACAGGATATATTTGTGGTGTGGATGCACCCGTATTATTATTGAAGAGTTTGCTGTGTTAGTTGATGATTCCTTTCATGTGACATTTATGGTATAACTTATGCCAGAGAATATATATATATAAAGTGAACCAGTTATTGGTGTTAGGCTGTGTGCCCAGTAGTTATCATACTATTATTGATTTGATGAATTGATCCATATATGTATATGTTTGTGAGTTGGAGGACTTTCATGTGTATAGTTTTCTATGTCATTGCCTTTTGAGTGAATTTCGGTGTTGAAGGACAGTGCAGTGTCTCATTACATTTATTATCATTACCGTGATATTACGGTGTTTAATATCTTACTGTGAGCTACTGTGTTTATCGATATAGAAATATTTGTCTGAGCTCAAGACCAATGCAGTGATTCAATTGCGTTCTATTGCCATTACAGCAGTAACCGTGTTGTGTGTTAATATAGTGATAGTTGAGAATTTAAAGAAACAGGCGTCTCACGCCAGACAAACAAATAAACGAACATTCGGGCGGTGAGAGTCGCTCAGCTGATTTGGACATTTGACGCGAGGGGGGGGGGGGGAGTGTGTTGCCATATCGGTGTGCCCCAATTATATATGAAGAGAGAGCGACTTCTGCATTGTACTTGCTTGCCTGTTGATATAAGGATATGATGTCTTGTTTTAAGTAAAATACAAAATACCTTGGCGTTTGTATCATCCCCTCCATATTTCTTGTGGCTATATAATACTTGAAAGGAGATAGTGATAGAAATAAATACCTGCCTGATATCAGATCTATTGAGTGTGCTCTTGCCACTGTTACCACAATCCCACAATACCACTGACGTGTTACTGGACACGGGAAACACCAGTTGGCGACCTTGTGGTTAGTAGTAGAGCCCTTGTCGGGGCAGGCATACAGTTGAAAGAGCAAACTGTGTCTCCACTCATCTCTAACTACTAAGGCCAGTTGGGGATCGACTGGGGTACTCTCCTGGCGTACAGTGGGGCCGCGAGGAAGGAGTGAAGACCCGCAGGGCTACGGTGAGTAACGGTTATCGCTAATAGTGCGACCGTTGAGAGGATATCTTGTATACTGTTGCTCACCCCTCTTATGGTGAACCCCGACATTGGCGACCTCGCCAGGATCACGATCAAGATAAAGGTTGCAATTGTGGTACTTTACAGTGGTATTAGGTATCAGGCGCAGGTTATCACTCATAGCACAAGATGGTGGATGATAAGGTAGCAAGGTTCATTGACACTAAAGATGAGCAGGTGCTGTAGGAGTGCACCAAGGCACAGCTGCAATCGATAGCCGACCACTTTGGGATAAAATTGAGATCTTCCAAAGTCGGAGAGAGAAGACTGGAGATCATGGCACAGCTCAGGGCACGAGATGAAGCTTTGGGGGAGGAACGGTCACAGACACCTGCCAGTGTGGGAGAACATCTGAGCATTGGTGGGAGCATCAGGGGATCCAGCGGCAGCAGGCGCAACGTCAAACTGGAAATATTGACGCTGCAGCTGGAAGCGTAGCTGAAGCGGGAAGAACAGGAACGAGAGGCACAGCTGCGCAGGGAAGAGCGAGAAGCAGAGGCACAGCTGCGCAAAGAAGAACGAGAGACACAGCTGAAGCGTGAGGAGCGAGAGACACAGCTGAAGCGTGAGGAATAAGAGCGAGAAGCGCAGCTAAGGCGAGAGGAGCGCGAAGCTAGAAGCTAGGCTGAAACAGCAGGAGATAACAAGGATGGTGGAGCTGAAGCGAGCTGAGCTAGGGCTAGCTCCACCTGTTCCACCACAGCAGGAAGTCCGCTGAGTAAGGGAGCGAGATTTGCCGGTCTTTGTACCAAACGAAGCTGAAGGTTTCTTCGACCACTTCGAAAGGGTCGCTACCTTGAAGAAGTGGCCGAGGGCGGAGTGGGCGGAGCTGGTTCAGAGTAGGCTCACCGGTGAAGCTCGTGAAGCCTACAACATGCTCGACCTCAGGGAGTGCACCAACTACGATGCCGTAAAGAGAGCTGTGCTCCATTCTTTCAAGCTAACGCCGGAATGTTACAGGAAGAGATTCAGGGAATGTACCCGTTCACCAGGAAAATCTTATGCGGAGACGGCGAGGGACATGGAGAGGAAGTTCCTGAAGTGGCTGGAGTCTGAAGGAGTGAAGTCGGCTGAGGATGTCAAGAGGCTTATGGTCATGGAGAAGTTTATGTCCGTGCTCTCCCCTGAGATCAGGGTTAGAGTAAAGGAGGCGGACATTAAGGACCTAAGGGCCGCAGCCGACAGAGCTGACATGCTGGAAGAAGCCTTATGTCCACGCCGAGAGGGACAGCACCGACCGCCCGTATACTCCGGATATGGCAGAAATTATAGAAGGACGGACGGATGGAGGACCGGGGCGAGTTCTCCCAAGTCCCACCTCTCGAGTGGAGACAGCAGAGGACCAAAGAGTGCTGTGGAGCCGGTAAAGAAGTCCCAAGCTGAGAGCTCAGGAGCTGTTGCTGCGACGAAGGAGTCGACGGATGGTGCAAGGAAGACACACGGAGCGACGGCCTCTGGAGGCGTTGCCAGGGCGAGCGGTGGTGGATGGTCTCCGACGGGGAAGCTTCCCTGCTTTAGTTGTGGGGGATTTGGACACTTCTCGCGGGACTGCAAGCGCCCTAAGCAGCGGGGGAACGTTGCTTTCGTGAGAGTCGAGGACCAGATGGCCGACAGGGTGCGGGATGAACCCGTACTGAATGGGGAGACAAGAGTTCAGCCATTCGTGTGTGAGGGAACCGTAAGGATAGGGGACGCAGACCCCGTCCCGGTGAAGATATTGAGAGACACTGGGGCAGATTTTACCCTGGTGAGCGAAGCCCTGTTCCCCGAGGGTTACGAGAGTACGAGTGTGGGGGTGGCAAGTGTGACCACTGTGGGAGGCCCAGTGAGGATGCCCCTACACCAGATATCTGAATTCTGATTATGGCTGCCAGACCCTTGTGGTGGGGGTCTGTGCATCAGTCCCAAGATGGAGGCACAAGTCATCCTCGGAAATGACGCATGTGGAGGATGTGTCCTCCCTAACCTCGTGAAGGGCGAGGAGTGCTTGGAGCACTATGAGGAGAAAGGCGGAGTGTTAGACGCCTGTGGGGACGAGAAGGGAATCGCCACGGTGGCGTTCCCTGCTTGTGCTGTGATTCCGAGGCTGTGCGACGGACACGGAGGGAGTGGATCTGATAGGGCTGACGAGGAGACGTCCGACAGCCTAGGAATCGATCACCTCTTCACGGAACCCGGAGAACAAGTGGAGGGCGAAGGCAGCCCGGATGGTGAGTTACAGGTGACCCTCACCAGTTCTCTTGGGGTGGACCGCACTCGTCTTGGGGAGTTGCAGCAGATAGAGTTCCCCCGAATTAATTCACGAGGCCAAAGGAGGACGTGTTGGTCCTGAGAGGGCCACTCATTTTTACATACAGGACGGCATGCTGATGAGGCAGTGGAGGCCTGTGAAGATGGAGGCCGGAGGAGAGTCTCTAAGTACGAGACATCAGGTAGGTTTGCCGGCCCGGTGCAGAACGGCAGTGTTGGATCTGTCGCACTCGGTGGACTCTGCAGGTCACCTGGGGGTGACCAAGATGCTGCGAAAGATCAGGGATCATTTCTACTGGCCAGTTATGGACGCCGATGTGAGGCGTTATTGTAAGACGTGCTTACCTTGCCAGAGGGCAGGAAAGAGCCAACCCGCGATACCAAAGGCCCCGTTGGTCCCTGTTCCTGCGTTTGGGCCTGCATTCGAGCGTCTGTTGGTCGACGGGGTTGGACCGTTGCCACGGACAAAACGAGGAAATACCTACCTGATGACGATCATGTGTGCGTCCACCAGATTTCCAGAAGCCGTCCCGATGCGACGTTTGACGTCGAGAGGAGTAGCCGGGCAGCTACAACGATTTTTCTCTTGGGTGGGAATGCCCAGAGAAATTCAGACGGACTGTGGAAGTATATTCCAGTCTAAGTGGTTCAGACAGTGACAAGTTGGGGAGTGACTCAGATTCGGTCGTCGCTCTACCGACCGCAGTCGCAAGGGGCGATCAAAAGGTTTCACTCCACCTTGAAGACCGTTCTGAGAGTGTTCTGCGCAGAGCAGGGGGCTGAGTGGGATGAGGCAGTATACCCTGCATTGTTTGCCATATTTAACGCAGTGGTAAATCGTTAGGTTTCTCACCTTTCCAACTAGTGTATGGACACGAGGTGCGAAGTCCTCTGTCCATACTGAAGGAACAATGGACACCAGGAGTGACCGTGGGAACGGTCAATGAATACGTTCAATAGTTCAAGAAACGTCTCACTCTAGCAAAGGAACTAGCTGGAAAACATCTGAAGGAGGCGCAGCGTAAGATGTCGGAATGGTATGACAAGAGAGCTACTCCGAGGGAGTTCCAGGTTGGGTCCCAGGTTGATGGTATTGCTGCCGGGTAAGAGTAGAGTGACCGAGTCGCGGTTCGAGGGACTGTACCAGGTGCTACGGCGGTTAGGTCCTATAATGTATGAAATCGGTAAGCTGGATAGACCCCGCAAAAAACAGGCGTGTCATGTAGACCGCCTGAAGCCTTTCTTCCTTGACGAAGGAGGAGCCGCCGAGCAGGACGGAACGATGACTCAAGACCCCCAGCAGAAGATGATTTTGTGCATGTAAGTGGATCAGAAACTTCCAGAGGAGGAAGGAAAGTGGTCCAGGACGGACGGAACCCGTCTCACCAATTCGGAGAGTTTGGCGAAGATCGAGGACAAGCTACAACACCTGGAAGGGCCGCAAATCGCGGACCTGACGAACCTATTAAGAGAGAATGCATCTCTCTTTACCGACGTGCCCCGACGACACAAGAGTGCGACGCACGAGGTGGAGGTGAGGGACGCCAGGCCCGTCAATCAGAGCGAGTATAGGGTAAGCCCGGAGAAGCGAGAGCTGATGAGGAAGGAGGTGGAGTATCTCCTTGAGAACGACCTTGCAGAGCCTAGCAACAGTGAGTGGAGTTCCCCGTGCTTGTTAGTGAAGAAAAGCGATGGTACATTCCGCTTTTGTACAGACTACAGAAAGATGAACTCCATCACTGTGGCAGATTCTCACCCCATGGCAAGGGTGAGCGATTGCATCGACCAGGTGGGCAGTGCAAGGTACGTATCCAAGGTCGATCTGCTCAAGGGGTACTACCAGATCTCATTGACTCTTGCGGCCAGGAAAATATCAGCTTTCGTAACACCAGACGGGCTGTACCAATACAAGGTGTTACCCTTTGGAATGAAAAACAGCGGTAGCTGTTTCCAGCGAATGATGAATGAGTTGCTAAGGGGGGCCGAAGGCTGCACAGTATACATCGATGACATCGTCGTGTACGCCGACGATTGGAAGACACACCTGGAAAGACTCAAAGAATTGTTCAGGAGGCTAACTTAACTGTAAACTTAGCCAAGAGCGAGTTTGGGAAGGCCCACTTAGAGTACCTTGGCTTCGTCATCGGCCAAGGAGAAGTAACCCCTGTAGATCATAAAGTGTCAGCCATTAGGGAATACCCATTGCCCAGGACGCGTAAAGAGTTGTTAAGGTATCTCGGGATGATAGGATACTACCGTGGGTTCTGCAGGAATTTTTCCACGGTAGCGCCTCCCCTGACCGAGCTACTCTCGAAGAATGTGCGATGGAAATGGGAAGAGACCTGCCAGGAGTCTTTTGAGAAGACCAAGAAACTGTTGACTGAGGCCCCGGTATTAATATCCCCAGATTTCTTAGCCAGATTCATCCTGTACGTGGACGCCAGCGACGTTGGGATAGGGGCCATGTTGGCTCAAGAGAGGAGTGAGGTGCATAGACCGGTAGCTTTCTACTCTAAGAAGTTTGTGAAATACCAGCGGGCCTATAGTACCGTTGAGAAAGAGGCTTTGGCGCTGGTAATGGCCCTGAAGCATTTCGACGTGAACGTGGGAGGAGGGGCAAGACCTGTTCTTGTGTTCACAGATCATAACCCTCTAACCTTTTTGTACAAAATGAGGAACTCCAACCAACGGTTGACGAGGTGGGCATTACTACTGCAGGAGTACTGGCTGGACATCAAGCACATCAGGGGGAAGGACAACGTGGTTGCGGATGCCCTGTCCCGTGTACACTAACCAGACATGACTCTTATTTTAAGGGCAGGGGTATGTGACGGTGTTCCCCCCCCCTTATATGTCTCCCACGCCTGCTGTAAGAGTCATGTCCACTTTACCCGAGCGTTCTCTTCGTCGCGGGCTTCAGTTTGATATATGTGGGAGAGTGTAGTGTTCTCGAGGTGGCGAGAAATTTGTAAAAGAAGAGTATTTTGGCCTGTGGTATATGCCCTTTAGGGAACCAATATGGCGCTGGCCCCTCCGTTTTGCCGCCAAAACTGTGTGACGTCAGTGGCACCAGATTGGTCACCGACGGCGACGTGGCACAGGGAGCCAATGAAAACCTCCCTTGGCAAGTATGATGTCACGAAGGCAGGGGGGGGTCCGGTCATCGCACCACGGTGGCGCCATCAGCCTAACACGACACGTCAAGGTGGACGGATGTATGAAGTTTGATCCTGTCAGTTTGACAGTTGTACCCCGATCCCGTGGATCTTATGCGTCACCCGTAGTCTGCAAGTACGGCGAGAGGTCTTCCTTCATTCCATGTGTGCACTGAAGAGGGAATTGACAGAATATTGAGCATCAAGTGCTCCAGAGTCGGGTGTTGTGCAGGTGAAGTCTAGGCAGTATCGTCTGGGACGTCTGATAGCTTCACAGTGACGACGTAGCGGCTGGGCCAATCCACTGGGAAGAGTGAAAGAAGATACTAATTGGGAATCCGTACAACTGCAACCGAGAAGTAGGTTGGCAGCCATAGTTGGGAGGAGAAGTTGACTGCCGGGAGATCGACTCCAGCCCTACAAGACCTGGAGGAGGAGCACGGACCTGCGGAGGACAGAACACGGCGACGATGCAGTTTATTTTGGGACGTTGATTGGGTTCCTGGAGGACACATCAGTGTGTGTGTGGGGACGTTCCCTACACGAGGCGAGAGCCTGGACCAGGAGCTACAACTCAACTCTCATCCGGAGGATAGGTGGAAGTAGGTGATTCTAGTTTCCCTCCCAATTCCCCTTTAGTCAGCTATATATTTAGCCAGAGTATCTTTCATGTCGTGAGCAAGGCTCACCAATGTCACTGTAGGACACAGTTGTGAGAAGTGGGGCTGTAGAAAGTTCTCACAGGATATATTTGTGGTGTGGATGCACCCGTATTATTATTGAAGAGTTTGCTGTGTTAGTTGATGATTCCTTTCATGTGACATTTATGGTATAACTTATGCCAGAGAATATATATATATAAAGTGAACCAGTTATTGGTGTTAGGCTGTGTGCCCAGTAGTTATCATACTATTATTGATTTGATGAATTGATCCATATATGTATATGTTTGTGAGTTGGAGGACTTTCATGTGTATAGTTTTCTATGTCATTGCCATTTGAGTGAATTTCGGTGTTGAAGGACAGTGCAGTGTCTTATTACATTTATTATCATTACCGTGATATTACGGTGTTTAATATCTTACTGTGAGCTACTGTGTTTATCGATATAGAAATATTTGTCTGAGCTCAAGACCAATGCAGTGATTCAATTGCGTTCTATTGCCATTATAGCAGTATCCGTGTTGTGTGTTAATATAGTGATAGTTGAGAATTTAAAGAAACAGGCGTCTCACGCCAGACAAACAAATAAACGAACATTCGGGCGGTGAGAGTCGCTCAGCTGATTTGGACATTTGACGCGAGGGGGGGGGAGTGTGTTGCCATATAGGTGTGCCCCAATTATATATGAAGAGAGAGCGACTTCTGCATTGTACTTGCTTGCCTGTTGATATAAGGATATGATGTCTTGTTTTAAGTAAAATACAAAATACCTTGGCGTTTGTATCATCCCCTCCATATTTCTTGTGGCTATATAATACTTGAAAGGAGATAGTGATAGAAATAAATACCTGCCTGATATCAGATCTATTGAGTGTGCTCTTGCCACTGTTACCACAATCCCACAATACCACTGACGTGTTACTGGACACGGGAAACACCAGTTGGCGACCTTGTGGTTAGTAGTAGAGCCCTTGTCGGGGCAGGCATACAGTTGAAAGAGCAAACTGTGTCTCCACTCATCTCTAACTACTAAGGCCAGTTGGGGATCGACTGGGGTACTCTCCTGGCGTACAGTGGGGCCGCGAGGAAGGAGTGAAGACCCGCAGGGCTACGGTGAGTAACGGTTATCGCTAATAGTGCGACCGTTGAGAGGATATCTTGTATACTGTTGCTCACCCCTCTTACGGTGAACCCCAACAATATGAATATGTATATATGTATATATATATATATATATATATATATATATATATATATATATATATGTCGTAGCTAGTAGCCAGAACGCACTTGTCAGCCTACTATGCAAGGCCAAATTTGCCTAATAAGCCAAGTTTTCCTGAATGAATATATTTTCACAATTTTTTTTCTTATGAAAAGATAAAGCTACCCATTTCATTATGTATGAGGTCAATTTTTTTTATTGTAGTTAAAATTAACGTAGATATATGACCGAACCTAACCAACCCTACCTAACCTAACCTAACCTATCTTTATAGGTTAGGTAGCCCAAAAAGTTAGGTTAGGTTAGGTTAGGTAGGTTAGGTCGTCGAAAAACAATTAATTCATGAAAACTTGGCTTATTAGGCAAATCGGGCCATGCATAGTAGGCTGAGAAGTGCGTTCTGGCTACTAGGTACGACATATATATATATATATATATATATATATATATATATATATATATATATATATATATATATATATATATATATATATATATATATATGTCGTACCTAGTAGCCTGAACGCGCTTCTCAGCCTAATATGCAAGGCCCGATTTGCCTAATAAGCCAAGATTTCATGAATTGTTTTTCGACTACCTAACCTACCTAACCTAACCTAACCTAACTTTTTCGGCTACCTAACCTAACCTAACCTATAAAGATAGGTTAGGTTAGGTTAGGTAGGGTTGGTTAGGTTCAGTCATATATCTACGTTAATTTTAACTCCAGTAAAAAAAATTGACCTCATACATAATGAAATGGGTAGCTTTATCATTTCATATATATATATATATATATATATATATATATATATATATATATATATATATATATATATATATATATATATATTTATATATATATATATATATATATATATATATATATATATATATATATATATTATGTCGTATCTAGTAGCCAGAACGCACTTCTCAGCCTACTATGCATAGCCCAATTTGCCTAATAAGCCAAGTTTTCATGAATTAATTGTTTTTCGACTACCTAACCTACCTAACCTAACCTAACCTAACTTTTTCGGCTACCTAACCTAACCTAACCTATAAAGATAGGGTAGGTTAGGTTAGGTAGGGTTGGTTATGTTCGGTCATATATCTACGTTAATTTTAACTACAATAAAAAAAAATTACCTCATACATAATGAAATGGGTAGCTTTATCATTTCATAAGAAAAAAATTAGAGAAAATATATTAATTCAGGAAAACTTGGCTTGTTAGGCAAATCGGGCCTTGCATAGTAGGCCGAGAAGTGCATTCTGGCTACTAGGTACGACATATATGCGAACAAGCCTGAATGGTCCCCGGGACTATATGCAACTTAAAATTCACACCCCAAAAGTGACTCGAACCCATACTGCCATGAACACTCTGCTGGCGTACAGGATCCCTTAACCACTCGACCAACACGACCGGTCAAAAGAGGATGGTACCCGACGCTATTTCCATCCTCCCGCCGGCACTCGGTTGGTAATCGTGGGCATGTTTTTTTATCAAATCACCTCATTCTTTGGGGACACGTGAGGCACACAAATGCGAACAAGCCTGAATGGTATCTCACATGTGTTGGTTGAGCGGTTAAGGGATCCTGTATGCCAGCAGAGTGTTCCTGGCAGTATGGGTTTAAGTCACTTCTGGGGTGTGAGTTTTCAGTTGCATATAGTCCTGGGGACCATTCAGGTTTGTTTGTGTTTGTGTTCCTCACGTGTCTCCCAAAGAATGTGCTGATTTGATAAAATACCATGCCCAAGATTACCAACCGAGTGCCGGCGGGGGTATGGAAATAGCCTCGGGTACTGTCCTCTTTTGTTCTGTCGTGTTGGTCGAGCAGTTAAGGGATCCTATACGCCAGCAGAGTGCTCCTGGCAGTATGAGTTCGAGTCACTTCTGAGGTGTGAGTTTTCTGTTATATATATATATATATATATAAAAATATATATATATATATATATATATATATATATATATATATATATATATATATATATATATATATATATATATATATATATATATATATATATATATATATTTATATATGGAAAAAAGAAGTGTAGGTGTTTGGCAGTCCTCCCAATGGCTGGTGTCAATGCCTATCACATTTAAGAAAAAAAAGATGACTGCGTAGCTGTTGTGTCCTGTGGCAAAGTAAGGCAAACAAGCAAAACAAATAGTATGAACAATGAAACTTTAATTAAATTGAAAATAAATTATGAATAAGACAATTCCTTGGATATGTACAGTGCACACTAACACGATTATAAATTTAAAAAAATTACATAAAATAATATTGTGGTGACGTTACTGGATAAAGACAAAAATGAAATTAACAGGAGCTGAGAATAAAGCGCTGGCTGAGAACATCCACTAATAGACAGAGCGTATATCAGATGGTTGTTTCAGCTTGAGAGCACAGGATATTCTATCTCCAATGGCTGGTGCAGGCCCAGACATCGGCTAGGTAGATGGCGCTGAGACGCAGTGGTGCAGACGTCGATTCACCAATCAGAAGCGGGTAAGCTGGAAATGCTAGTTTGGTGGACGGCGACGATGGAGGGGGGTGGTGTAGAGCGAGTGTGTGATACGTTTGCGCCTGGCAAAACGTATTTGACTAAATATGTACTACACTTGCTTGTAGTATCTAGATGTTGTAGATGTACTGAAGTAACATGACGATAGGAAAGAGCAGGCCAAATCTCTCTTGAAGGAGATTATCATAACAGCTCTCCCCCGAAGCCTGCTCTTACGGGTTAGGTTACTTCAGTAGCTGGTGTAGAGGTAGGAGTAGCTGTCTCTACCTTGTAGACTCTGGAGATGGCGTCTGCTATGATGATGTCTGTACCCTTGATGAAGTAGATCGCCAGATTAAAATTCTGCAAGTACAGTGCCCAGCGTAGAAGACGTTGATTGCTGAATTGGGCCTGTTGTCGGAACCGCAGGGGATTGTGGTAGATTCCCCTGTAGGTAAGGTTCGAAATGTTGCAGATTCAGGACGATGGAGAGGAGTTCCTTTTCGATAGTGCTGTAGTTCTTCTGGTAAGGCTTCAACTTTTTGCTGTAGTAGCTGACAGGAAGAACCTCCTCCCCTCGTTGTTGCATCAGGACGCCCCCGATGCCAGTACCACTGGCGTCGACATTGATGATGAAGGGCTTCGTGATATCTGGAGAGGCGAGAATGGGATCAGAACATAGCAGAGATTTAAGATGTTCAAAGGCAACGGTCTGTTGAATGATCCAATGATACCATTGCTTGGGGCTGGTCAGATTAATCAATGGTGTCGCTACCGTACTAAAATTCTTAAGAAACCTACGATAGTAAGAAGCAAGTCCAAGAAAGCGCAGGAGCTGCTTCCTGGTCGTAGGTTGTGGGTAATGCTGAATGGCTTCAGTGTGAATTGTTAAAGGAGCTATGCTGCCACTCCCTATCACATGACCCAGATAACGCACTTTACCTTTGGCAAATGTGGACTTGCCCAAGTTGATGGTTAAGCGGGTGTCACGAGCTTGGAGAACAGTCGTTGCAGCTGGAGCAGATGTTCGCTCCAGGTGTTGATTGCCACAACGATGTCGTCCAAGTAGGCGTAGGTGTGATCAAGGCCGTAGATGACGCGGTTGACAGCTCTCTGGATGGTGAACGGGGCGTTACACAGTCCAAAAGATAGGCGTTCATGTCTGTATAGGCCAAAAGGAGTGGTGAAGGCAGATATTTCCTTAGCTCGCTCTGTCAGGCTTATTTGGTAATAGCCTTTTAACAAATCAAGTTGGGATAAATATTTGGTATTACCTATGGCGTCAAGGATATCATCTATGCGTGGTAAAGGATAAGCATCCTTGACGGTCACAAGATTCAATTTCCTATAATCGGTACAAAGGCGTACTTTACAGTGCGGTTTCGGCACCAAGATGCAGGGTGAGGCCCAAGGGGACTCACAAGGCGTGGCCAGCCCATGATCCAGAAGGTATTGTAGTTCAGCACGCATAACGTCCTTTTTGTACGGGCTGATACGGTAGAAGGGTTGACGAATCAGCCGGGTAGCAGGAAGCAGCTGGATGTCGTGTTGAAACACCTTACACTCCTGGGAATCATCGTTGAACAACTTCTGATGTTCATGAAGAACTTTGATGAGAGGAGCACTATTACTGTTCTGTAAATAGGTAGGAAGATCATTAAGGATTTCCGAGTTGGAAGGCACTGACTCAGAGTCAGTGCTTTCCGGGGGAGAAGCAGGGAAGGTCTCAATGTGGAGGTATGGATCTTTGAAAGTAGAGAGTGATATTAGCACAGTCGGGGGAATATCTTTATACTCCTCGAGAAGATTGACGTGGCACAACTGGGTCCTCCGCCGCCTATCTGGAGTCTCAAGAACGTAGTTGTGGTTGTTTCTGCACTCCTTGATGCGGCATGGTCATGAAAACTTATTTTGCAATGGAGAACCAACACGAAGTCTCTTGGTTTTAATTTCCTGATTTTGCTGTGTTGGTCAAAATGAGTCTTCATCCTCTCTTGAGCTTTCAGTAGATTGTCATTAGCAAATTTACGTACTCTCTCTAGAATGTGTTTTAAGTTTTGAAGAAACTGGGGCACATTCTGAGGGTCACTGAAGGTGGCATTACGTAGAGTCTTTAAAAGCTTTGAGACGAGTACGGCACTTACGTCCGTAGAGCATCTCATAAGAAGATACTCCTAGAGACTCATTTGGGGGACTTCTGAAAATACACATGATGATGTCAAGTTGTTTATCCCAGTCTTTCATGGTTTCATTGCAAAATTTCTTTAGGAGTGATTTAATCGTTTGATGACTATGTTCAAGAGAACCCTGTGAAGCAGGATGATAGGGCCTGGACAATACCTGAGTGATGTTGAACTCTTCCAGTGTCTTCTTGAAGAGTTCACTGGTGAAGTTGGTGCCACAGTCACTTTGAACCTCCCGTGGAAATCCGTATTGGGTAAAGATCTTCAATAGTTGTTTTACCACCGTAGCAGCCGTAATGTTCTTTACAGGAACTGCTATGGGGAATCTGGTGGTTGGACACAGGATAGTTAGTGTATAGGCGTTGCCAGAACTGGTCCGGGGTAAAGGACCAACACTGTCTATGATGAGTCTGTGGAAAGGTTCCGCAGGCATCAGGATGGGAATTAATGGAGCCTTGGGAATCGGGATGTTAGGTTTCCCTGCCATCTGACATATGACACTGTTGCACGTAACTTTTGACGTCTTTAACCATATCTGGCCAGTAGTAGTCTTGTCTGATTCCATGATAGGTTTTGTTAAAACCATAGTGAGAAAGTGCTCCGTGGGCCAGGTGTAGAATATCAGGCCGTAGGCTGGTGGGAACCACTAGTTGTTCGACATTTACCCAATCGTCATCCTCCACCAGCTTACTGGGTCTGTACCTGCGGTAGAGCAACTGATTCTCTAGAAAGAACCCAGGGACACTGTCAGGTTGAGTCTCAGCCTGGAAGAATAATGGTGTTAATGAAGGATCTTCCCTCTGTAACTTACCGAACTCCAACAGAGTAAGATTCGGGGGTAGGTTCTGATGGTCTTGAGGGACAGCGGTTGCAGTAGAGTCAGCTGGTTGCGGGCGTGCAGCTTGTGCACGGGTGGTCACCAAAACCGGAGGAGAAACTTCATCACTTTCTTGGACCTCTGCTGGAACATACTTAAAGATGGGGTTGTCCACCACAGAGTCACATACCTGGGATTTGTCCATGATGATCAGGTTGGAAGGTTGCAGATCTTCGGCCAAGTCATTGCCCAGGAGAAGTTGCACTCCAGACATGGGAAAAGGCTTTTCCTTGATGGCGACTTGGACTTCACCGGTCACGAAGGGACAATCCAGGTGGACTCTGGCGAGTGGATACGGAGTGGTAGCAGTGAGGTCAGTGAAAAGGACGGTTTCCCCGGTGTAGGTGATGTTAGGCACAGCCGATTTCAATATTACTGACTGAAGAGCCGCTGTGTCCCTCAAGATCTTCAATTTGAAACGTCCCTCCGAATCTGTACTGTTGGCAGAGACAGTTCCAGGATACAGGTGTTTGCTGAAGAGAGAAAGATCATTAATAGGAACACCAACATTCATCACAGGCTTACCGGACTTTGGAGGAGTCGGTTTGGGTTTAGGAGTTTCACTATAGCCTTTGTATTGTGCTTTCCCACATTTATCTATGGTATGTCCATAGAGCTTGCAATACTTACAATACAATTGGAAGCTCGCTTGATTGGTACTCACTTTGTCATAACTATACCAAGACTTCTTACTGGAAGGTGGATCTGGTGTTAGCCGGTGTATGAGGCTGTAGGTGTCAGCCGACTTAGCACATCTGATGTAGTCAGTTTCTTCTTTATCTGCTAAATATAAACGGATGGAAGGGGGAGCACGTCTAAAGAATTCCTCAACTAGAATGAGGTTGACGAGTTCTGAAAATGTAGAGACATGTGCTGCTTCCAGCCATTTCATGAAATATCTTTTCTTTGTATTGGCAAATTCTAAAAAGATGGTGGTACTTGCCTTTAGATAATCATGGAATTTCGTCTGTAGCTTTCGGTGGAGAGAAGGTAGGCGTCTAATACTGCTTGCTTCAGGGTCTGGTAGTCATTCTTAGACGCTAAGGTACTGAGAGTAACCGCAGCTCTACCTGTGAGCTGCACTCTGAGAAGGGTAGACCATTGATCTTCAGGCCAGCTAAGTTTTTTAGCTAGGGTCTCAAAAGTGGTAAAAAACACGTCTATATCTGTCTCAACAAATGGTGGCATTAACTTACTTGCATGGGAGACATTGAAGCTTACTAGGGACTACCGGTAGCTTGTTGGTGCGGAGTGTGGTGTGTAGTTTCCAAGGTGAGTTCTTGTTGACGACATGCTAGAGCCATATCAGCTTGCTTCTTATCGTGCTCACGTTACATCTCAGGTGACGCTTATTTGCTTCAAGATGTACTCGCTCACGCTCTTGGTGTAGGGCAACTTCTCGTTTCTTTAGTTGTAGAGCTTCTTTCACCAGGGCCGCCTCGCGTTCTAGTTCTTCTTTCTTTAGGGTAGCCTCTCGTTCCCTTAGGGCCGCCTCGCGTTCCTGTTGTTCTTTCTTTAGGGCAGCCTCTTCTCTCTTTACGGCCACCTCGCATTCCTTTATCTGGAGAGCTTCTTTTTGTTGTTCCCGCTCGATTTTCGCTAGTTCGAGCTTTAGCTTCATAGCTGCCAGAGCATGTTTATCTGCAATAGAATAGTTTTTGTGAGTTTCAGAGTCTATGATTCCTTTATCTAAGAGGTGATCCAAGATAATACTGTGCAAGTCATTTTTGTTGGCTCCAGGGGGAGCATCTAGTTGATACTTGTGTGCAAGAGTTTGTAATTCGGTCCTCTTGGCACGACTTAAGTTCCCTACTTCACTTGCTGGATCTTGACGAAATGCTGGGAGACGAAACATTTTGAAATAGCAAATAAATGTACAACGAATATACTTGTGATATTGTAAGTGTCAGTAACAGGATGACGTGGCAACTGGTAACTATCCTGTGGAAATTTAATCGTTAACAATTAACGTTAATATTAGTATGGTAAATGATTAGTCAACCAAAATCACAGGAAATCTTGTTTATAAAAACGGAGGAAAGGGTCCTGAAAGATATTGTTAATAGAAACGTTATCCCTACAGACAAAAATCAGAGGATACAACTGACGATTTACTATAAAACCAGAAAAACGGCCAGCCTACTCATGAGAAACTCTCCAGACACAAAACAGAACGCTTTAAAAGAGACTAATGTCGTCTATGCCTTCAAATGCCCACTTGGGGACTGTAAGCTCCAAAAAAACCAGTATATAGGCAAGACAACAACATCTCTTTCTAGGCGTTTAACGATGCATAAGCAACAGGGCTCCATTAAGGAACATATAATCTCTTCCCATAACCAAACCATCGCCAGAGAAATCCTAGTAAACAACACAGAAATCATCGATAGATACAGCGATAGCAGGCGGCTTGACGTTTGCGAGGCACTACACATCAAGAAGTCAACACCAGCAATCAACAGCCAATTATTGCACAACTATATTCTACCCACCTCAAGACTCCGCTCCAATATAGAAGCATCAAGAAATATGGACCAATAGGCTTTCTACAAACACTTCTATTCAATACCCATTGTTTCTGTTCTGTTTTGTGTTGATACTTTTAATACCCTATTAATATCCCCTCCTGTTCTGTCTTGTGTTAATGCCACATCACCCTTCCCACCTCACTCAAATGTAGATATAAAATCAGAGATACGTTCTAATCAGTTGTGTATTTGTGAAGTCTTTGAAAATGTAATAAGTTTTACGAAACGCGCCCGTGTCGCGTCAGACTAGAAATAAAAATGAATTTCGGAGAAGTGATTTTTGATTTACCTCCAACAGTGAAGCGTAATGTACGAAAGATTGAGAAAATTCGTGTTAGAATTATTAATCTTACTTTTTCGGTCATATTTAATAATATCTATATATATATATATATATATATATATATATATATATATATATATATATATATATATATATATATATATGTATATATATATGTATATATATATATATATATATATATATATGTCGTACCTAGTAGCCAGAACGAACTTCTCAGCCTACTATGCAAGGCCCGATTTGCCTAATAAGCCAAGTTTTCATGAATTAATTGTTTTTTCGACTACCTAACCTACCTAACCTAACCTAACCTAACTTTTTCGGCTACCTAATCTAACCTAACCTATAAAGATAGGTTAGGTTAGGTTAGGTAGGGTTGGTAACGTTCGGTCATATATCTACGTTAATTTTAACTCCAATGAAAAAAAATTGACCTCATACATAATGAAATGGGTAGCTTTATCATTTCATTAGAAAAAAATTTGAGAAAATATATTAATTCAGGAAAACTTGGCTTATTAGGCAAATCAGGCCTTGCATAGTAGGCTGAGAAGTGCGTTCTGGCTACTAGGTACGACACATATATATATATATATATATATATATATATATATATATATATATATATATATATATATATATATATATATATATATATATATATATATATATATATATATATTATTAAATATGACCGAAAAAGTAAGATTAACAATTCTAACACGAATTTTCCCAATCTTTCGTACATTACGCTTCACTGTTGGAGGTAAATCAAAAATCACTTCTCCAAAATTCATTTTTATTTCTAGTCTGACGCGACACGGGCGCGTTTCGTAAAACTTATTACATTTTCAAAGACTTCACAAATACACAACTGATTAGAACTTGCGTTTCTCTGATTTTATATCTACATTTGAGTGAGGTGGGAAGGGTGATGTGGCATTAACACAAGACAGAACAATAGGGGATATTAATAGGGTATTAAAAGTATCAACACAAGGCAGAACAGAAACAATGGGTATTGAATAGAAGTGTTTGTAGAAAGCCTATTGGTCCATATTTCTTGATGCTTCTATATTGGAGCGGAGTCTTGAGGTGGGTAGAATATAGTTGTGCAATAATTGGCTGTTAATTGCTGGTGTTGACTTCTTGATGTGTAGTGCCTCGCAAACGTCAAGCCGCCTGCTATCGCTGTATCTATCGATGATTTCTGTGTTGTTTACTAGGATTTCTCTGGCGATGGTTTGGTTATGGGAAGAGATTATATGTTCCTTAATGGAGCCCTGTTGCTTATGCATCGTTAAACGCCTAGAAAGAGATGTTGTTGTCTTGCCTATATACTGGGTTTTTTGGAGCTTACAGTCCCCAAGTGGGCATTTGAAGGCATAGACGACGTTAGTCTCTTTTAAAGCGTTCTGTTTTGTGTCTGGAGAGTTTCTCATGAGTAGGCTGGCCGTTTTTCTGGTTTTATAGTAAATCGTCAGTTGTATCCTCTGATTTTTGTCTGTAGGGATAACGTTTCTATTAACAATATCTTTCAGGACCCTTTCCTCCGTTTTATGAGCTGTGGAAAAGAAGTTCCTGTAAAATAGTCTAATAGGGGGTATAGGTGTTGTGTTAGTTGTCTCTTCGGAGGTTGCATGGCTTTTCACTTTCCTTCTTATGATGTCTTCGATGAAACCATTGGAGAAGCCGTTATTGACTAGGACCTGCCTTACCCTACAGAGTTCTTCGTCGACTTGCTTCCATTCTGAGCTGTGGCTGAGAGCACGGTCGACGTATGCGTTAACAACACTCCTCTTGTACCTGTCAGGGCAGTCGCTGTTGGCATTTAGGCACATTCCTATGTTTGTTTCCTTAGTGTAGACTGCAGTGTGGAAACCTCCGCCCTTTTCCATGACTGTTACATCTAGAAAAGGCAGCTTCCCATCCTTTTCCGTCTCGTAAGTGAAACGCAGCACGGAACTCTGCTCAAATGCCTCCTTCAGCTCCTGCAGATGTCTGACATCAGGTACCTGTGTAAAAATGTCGTCAACATACCTGCAGTATATGGCCGGTTTCAAGTTCATGTCGACTAAGACTTTTTGCTCGATGGTACCCATGTAGAAGTTTGCAAACAGGACACCTAGGGGAGAACCCATGGCGACCCCATCTACTTGCTTATACATGTGCCCATCCGGGCTCAAGAAGGGTGCCTCTTTAGTACAAGCTTGGAGTAGTTTCCTCAGAATACTTTCTGGCATGTCAAGAGGAGTACAGGCTGGATCACGATACACTCTGTCGGCTATCATTCCGATTGTCTCGTCCACAGGTACGTTGGTAAACAGCGATTCTACGTCCAACGAGGCTCTTATCCCTGTGGCCCGTGCGCCCCGCAGTAAGTCCACAAATTCCTTTGGAGACTTCAGGCTGAAGGCGCAAGGAACATAAGGAGTCAGCAGGCCGTTGAGTCGCTTCGCCAGTCTGTACGTGGGTGTGGGTATCTGGCTAATGATTGGCCGAAGTGGGTTTCCAGGCTTGTGCGTCTTGACATTTCCATACGCATATCCAGGTTTATATTCCCCAATGATCTTTGGCAGGTGGAGTCCGGATTTCTTGGCGTTCACAGTTTCGATCAGTTTGTTGACCTTTGCTTTTAATTCGGCTGTAGTGTCCTTCGTTACCCTTTGGAACTTAGTTTGGTCAGAGAGTATGATGTTCATTTTCGCCAGATATTCGTCTTTTTTAAGAATGACATATATTGGCGACTTGTCACCTCTCCTGACAACTATCTCCTTGTTCTCACGAAGGCTTTTAGCTGCCGCTTTAAGCTCGGGGGACAGTATGGTGCTTCTGTAGTTGCCTCGATTCTTTCCTCCTTCTGCAATAAGTTCTGCTTGTAAGGTATCTTTGGTAGTGACCTTCTTTTGTGTCTCGAGGTCGAATATGTCGTCCAACAGAATTTCCAACTCTACTTTCCGGGCCATTTCACTCGGTCTGGACATAACATGACAGTTTATGCCCAGATTTAGGAGAGTGACTTGGTCCTCAGTGAGGTTAATTCCTGCAAGGTTCAGGAAGCCATCTCTTGGTCGTGGAATTGCCATAGGTCCTCCATATAATGTTGTTAGTTTCTTGATAATCCTTGTTTCAGTGCTGAGGTGATGTTGGTCTGTGAGGATGTCGAGGTGTTGTTCAATGCGGGTACGGATACTATGGTCGATGTTGCTATTTCTCCACTCGTTTGTAGCATGAAGTAGTTGCGTTTTGTTGTCTTTGATTTCATTCTCTGCCTTGTATATCTGATCACGAATCAGATCCTGGCGATATTTCATTGTGAAGGCTTGATTCCTTGCTGCTGGGTCGTGCACTTTAATATTAGTATATTTTGGTAGCAGTCTTTCCTGTAGACATATATTATTAAATATGACCGAAAAAGTAAGATTAATAATTCTAACACGAATTTTCTCAATCTTTCGTACATTACGCTTCACTGTTGGAGGTAAATAAAAAATCACTTCTCCAAAATTCATTTTTATTTCTAGTCTGACGCGACACGGGCGCGTTTCGTAAAACTTATTACATTTTCAAAGACTTCACAAATACACAACTGATTAGAACTTACGTATCTCTGATTTTATATCTACATTTGAGTGAGGTGGGAGGGGTGATGTGGCATTAACACAAGACAGAACAAGAGGGGATATTAATAGGGTATTAAAAGTATCAACACAAGACAGAACAGAAACAATGGGTATTGAATAGAAGTGTTTGTAGAAAGCCTATTGGTCCATACTTCTTGATGCTTCTATATTGGAGCGGAGTCTTGAGGTGGGTAGAATATAGTTGATATATAGTATATATCTAGAATATATATAGTATCCGTACCCGCATTGAACAACACCTCGACATCCTCACAGACCAACATCACCTCAGCACTGAAACAAGGATTATCAAGAAACTAACAACATTATATGGAGGACCTATGGCAATTCCACGACCAAGAGATGGCTTCTTGAACCTTGCAGGAATTAACCTCACTGAGGACCAAGTCACTCTCCTAAATCTGGGCATAAACTGTCATGTTATGTCCAGACCGAGTGAAATGGCCCGGAAAGTAGAGTTGGAAATTCTGTTGGACGACATATTCGACCTCGAGACACAAAAGAAGGTCACTACCAAAGATACCTTACAAGCAGAACTTATTGCAGAAGGAGGAAAGAATCGAGGCAACTACAGAAGCACCATACTGTCCCCCGAGCTTAAAGCGGCAGCTAAAAGCCTTCGTGAGAACAAGGAGATAGTTGTCAGGAGAGGTGACAAGTCGCCAATATATGTCATTCTTAAAAAAGACGAATATCTGGCGAAAATGAACATCATACTCTCTGACCAAACTAAGTTCCAAAGGGTAATGAAGGACACTACAGCCGAATTAAAAGCAAAGGTCAACAAACTGATCGAAACTGTGAACGCCAAGAAATCCGGACTCCACCTGCCAAAGATCATTGGGGAATATAAACCTGGATATGCGTATGGAAATGTCAAGACGCACAAGCCTGGAAACCCACTTCGGCCAATCATTAGCCAGATACCCACACCCACGTACAGACTGGCGAAGCGACTCAACGGCCTGCTGACTCCTTATGTTCCTTGCGCCTTCAGCCTGAAGTCTCCAAAGGAATTTGTCGACTTACTGCAGGGCACACGGGCCACAGGGATAAGAGCCTCGTTGGACGTAGAATCGCTGTTTACCAACGTACCTGTGGACGAGACAATCGGAATGATAGCCGACAGAGTGTATCGTGATCCAGCCTGTACTCCTCTTGACATGCCAGAAAGTATTCTGAGGAAACTACTCCAAGCTTGTACTAAAGAGGCACCCTTCTTGAGCCCGGATGGGCACATGTATAAGCAAGTAGATGGGGTCGCCATGGGTTCTCCCCTAGGTGTCCTGTTTGCAAACTTCTACATGGGTACCATCGAGCAAAAAGTCTTAGTCGACATGAACTTGAAACCGGCCATATACTGCAGGTATGTTGACGACATTTTTACACAGGTACCTGATGTCAGACATCTGCAGGAGCTGAAGGAGGCATTTGAGCAGAGTTCCGTGCTGCGTTTCACTTACGAGACGGAAAAGGATGGGAAGCTGCCTTTTCTAGATGTAACAGTCATGGAAAAGGGCGGAGGTTTCCACACTGCAGTCTACACTAAGGAAACAAACATAGGAATGTGCCTAAATGCCAACAGCGACTGCCCTGACAGGTACAAGAGGAGTGTTGTTAACGCATACGTCGACCGTGCTCTCAGCCACAGCTCAGAATGGAAGCAAGTCGACGAAGAACTCTGTAGGGTAAGGCAGGTCCTAGTCAATAACGGCTTCTCCAATGGTTTCATCGAAGACATCATAAGAAGGAAAGTGAAAAGCCATGCAACCTCTGAAAAGACAACTAACACAACACCTATAGCCCCTATTAGACTATTTTACAGGAACTTCTTTTCCACAGCTCATAAAACGGAGGAAAGGGTCCTGAAAGATATTGTTAATAGAAACGTTATCCCTACAGACAAAAATCAGAGGATACAACTGACGATTTACTATAAAACCAGAAAAACGGCCAGCCTACTCATGAGAAACTCTCCAGACACAAAACAGAACGCTTTAAAAGAGACTAACGTCGTCTATGCCTTCAAATGCCCACTTGGGGACTGTAAGCTCCAAAAAACCCAGTATATAGGCAAGACAACAACATCTCTTTCTAGGCGTTTAACGATGCATAAGCAACAGGGCTCCATTAAGGAACATATAATCTCTTCCCATAACCAAACCATCGCCAGAGAAATCCTAGTAAACAACACAGAAATCATCGATAGATACAGCGATAGCAGGCGGCTTGACGTTTGCGAGGCACTACACATCAAGAAGTCAACACCAGCAATCAACAGCCAATTATTGCACAACTATATTCTACCCACCTCAAGACTCCGCTCCAATATAGAAGCATCAAGAAATATGGACCAATAGGCTTTCTACAAACACTTCTATTCAATACCCATTGTTTCTGTTCTGTCTTGTGTTGATACTTTTAATACCCTATTAATATCCCCTCTTGTTCTGTCTTGTGTTAATGCCACATCACCCCTCCCACCTCACTCAAATGTAGATATAAAATCAGAGATACGTAAGTTCTAATCAGTTGTGTATTTGTGAAGTCTTTGAAAATGTAATAAGTTTTACGAAACGCACCCGTGTCGCGTCAGACTAGAAATAAAAATAAATTGGAGAAGTGATTTTTGATTTACCTCCAACGGTGAAGTGTAATGTACGAAAGATTGAGAAAATTCGTGTTAGAATTATTAATCTTACTTTTTCGGTCATATTTAATAATATATGTCTACAGGAAAGACTGCTACCAAAATATACTAATATGTATATATGTATATATATATATATATATATATATATATATATATATATATATATATATATATATATATATATATATATATGTATATATATATTATATATATATATATATATATATTTATATATATATATATATATATATATATATATATATATATATATATATATATATATATATATATATATATATATATATATATATATATATATATATATATATATGTATGTCGTACCTAGTAGCCAGAACGCACTTCTCAGCCTACTATGCAAGGCCTGATTTGCCTAAGCCAAGTTTTCCTGAATTAATATATTTTCTCAAATTTTTTTCTTATGAAATGATAAAGATACCCATTTCATTATGTATGAGGTCAATTGTTTTTCATTGGAGATAAAATTAAAATAGATATATGACCGAACCTAACCAACCCTACCTAACCTAACCTATCTTTATAGGTTAGGTTAGGTTAGGTAGCCGAAAAAGTTAGGTTAGTTTAGGTTAGGTAGTCGAAAAACAATTCATGAAAACTTGGCTTATTAAGCAAATCAGGCCTTGCATAGTAGGCTGAGAAGTGAGTTCTGGCTACTAGGTACGACATATATATATATATATATATATATATATATATATATATATATATATATATATATATATATATATAAATATATATGTCGTACCTAGTAGCCAGAACTCACTTCTCAGCCTACTATGCAAGGCCCGATTTGCTTAATAAGCAAAGTTTTCCTGAATATATATAATTTCTCTATTTTTTTTTTTTATGAAATGATAAAGCTACCCATTTCATCATGTATGAGGTCAATTTTTTTATTGGAGTTAAAATTAACGTAGATATATGACCGAACCTAATCAACCCTACCTAACCTAACCTATCTTTATAGGTTAGGTTAGGTAGCCGAAAAAGTTAGGTTAGGTTAGGTTAGGTAGCCGAAAAAGTTAGGTTAGGTTAGGTAGGTTAGGATGTCCAAAAAAACAATTAATTCATGAAAACTTGGCGTATTAGGCAAATCGGGCCTTGCATAGTAGGCTGAGAAGTGCGTTCTGGCTACTAGGTACGACATATATATGTATATATATATATAGTGACGGTAACGCGTTGGTGTTCGGCTGTTTAAGGCTAGGGGTATGGCCTCGTCACATAGTTATAAAAAAAAATAGAAAAACTGGAACTTCGTCTGTGGTAAGGTAAGGAGAAGACACACAAAACACAAGTAAATTTTAACAATGAAATTTTAATTACGTTAAATAAATCAAAACATGAATAAAATGCACAAACAAATTCTTATAATAAAATCAATCAATCAAAATAATAAGAATACTTAAATGACACAATGAAAAGTTACGTTAAGGCAAAATAACAAGAAGTGCAACACAAAATTAAATGGGAGGTGCTGGAATATTGGCTTTAAGCTATCACCTCTCTCAGTACACGCTAACGTCTAGCTGGGAGGAGTGATAACCACGAAAGCACTGAACATTCTGAGGTCTGAGGTCGTGGCGACCCCAGACATCAAGTAGTATGGGGGGGGGCGAGTGCAGGTGCAGCCAGACCGGCGACCAATCAGCGGGGCCGGTAGCGATCAACGAGTAGTTTGGCGGTTTGAGTCTGAACAGGTGTCTCTGGCTGCAACGTTTTGCGCTCTGGCAAGCCTTGCTGGTGTTGTTGTCGTTGTTGGACATTCTTCCCTAGTAGTTTTATATAATTCCAACGACGTAATTGTGGAGGGAAGAGCAGGCTCAATCTCTTGAAGGAGATTATCGTCACAATATATATATATATATATATATATATATATATATATATATATATATATATATATATATATATATATATGTATATATATATATGTATATATATATATATGTATTGACTACACGTGACGATTTTATATAAATATATATATATATATGACAATGTCAGACCACGGACATCATCCCCTTCTACCTCATCCCCTTCATTACCATATCTATATGGTCTTGTTAAGACGCATAAACCTAACAATCCCATGAGACCTATCATCAGTTCTGTGGGATCCATTTCTTACAAACTCTCCAAATGGCTTACCAAAATCTTATCCCCATTGTTAGGAACTATCTCCTCTTCTCATTTGACAAATTCTCTTGAATTATTTAACAAATTGAATAGTGTTCCTGTCACTCCTGATGTAAAGTTAATCAGTTTTGACGTTTGTTCCTTGTTCACAAAGGTACCGGTCGATGATATTCTCGATTATCTTGCTCGTGAACTAATGAGCCATGTCTTACCTCTTTCTGCTGATATTATTGTCAGTCTTGTTAAGTTGTGCATTAAAGAATGTAAATTTACCTTTAATAATGAGTATTATTTACAGACTTTTGGAATGGCAATGGGGAATCCTCTATCGCCATTGCTTTCAAACTTGTACATGGAATTCTTCGAAAAGAAATTTGTTTCAAAAATAACTCCTGGAATCATTCCATGGTTTAGATATGTTGATGATATCTTGTGTATTTGGCCTTCAGATGTAAACACAGATGAATTTGTAGCCAAACTTAATGACCAAGTCACCTCCTTAAAATTTACTATGGAGACTGAAATTGATAAATGTTTGCCATTCTTAGATGTGCTTATTCATAGGGAAAACTCTTCATTAAAGTTTAGTGTTTACAGAAAACCTACGAATAATTTATCTTATGTTCATTATTTTTCAGGACATAGATACAATGTGAAAAAGTCAATTTTTTCTTCAATGTATCTAAGAGCTCTTCGAGTTGTGAGTCCAGAATTCTTAGACGAAGAGTTTAAGAATATTGATTCGATTGGCCTTAAGCTTTGTTACCCACTGAATTTTTTGGAAGTTTGTCGTAACAAAGCACGTCGTACATATTATAATAATGTATACAGTGATAGGATTCGCCCAAAGAATGTGTTATGTTTACCATATTTCTCTGGGTTTGAGAATATTGTCAAGGCCTTGAAACTTTTTAATATAGATGTAATGTTTAGCTACGAAAACACTGTTGGTAAGCTATTAGTTAGGAACAGCCCTCGTAGTGATAATTGTGTCATTTATAAAATACCTTGTAAGGAATGTAATAAGTTCTATGTTGGGCAAACATCTAAAGATTTAAAATGTAGAATATCGCAACATAAATACTCTGTAAGACATGGCCAATTGTCTAATGCTTTGTTTGTTCATTGGTCAGAAAATGCTCAACAAATTGATTGGGAGAGTGCTTCTTCAATAACAAATTGTAAAAGCACCTATAACAGAAACATAATTGAATCTGCTTTGATACAGATCACAAAAGAAAGTAATTTGAATATTAGCAGTGGTCTATATGACTTAGATCCATTTTTAATAGATCAGTTAAAGGGCGATTTAAGTAGGATCATTGAAACGCATTTGTCTCACTAATTCATTGTATATATTTACCACTTTATGCTATAATTATCTATGTATTGTGCCTGTGTATGTTTGCTGTATCAGATGGGCCATTGGGCTACATTGGTTGGGCCAATTGGCTGCATCTGATGGCCCAATGGGCCGTCTGCGCTGTCCACGTATTGTACCTCACCTCACTTCACCATTCTCTCCTGCCTATTTATACCCATCACTCGATATGTAAAATCACTCCTTCTGAAGATGTATTAATATACGAAAGTACTTAAGGAAATTCCTGTTTCATTTTTCCTCCGTGGTCTGACATTGTCACATTTTTAATCACGTGTTTATTTTCGTGATATACACACATATATATATATGTGCGAACAAGCCTGAATGGTCCCCAGGACATATGCAACTGAAAACTCACACCCCAAAAGTGACTCGAACCCATACTCCCAGAAGCAACGCATCTGGTAGGTACAAGACGCCTTAATCCACTTGACCATCACGACCGGACATAATGAGGTGATAGCCGAGGCTATTTGAACCACCCCACCGCCGGCACTCGGATAGTTATCTTGGGCATAGCATTTTACCAAATCACCTCATTCTTTGGGGCAACACGTGAGGAACACAAATGCGAACAAGCCTGAATGGTCCCCAGGACATATGCAACTGAAAACTCACACCCCAGAAGTGACTCGAACCCATACTCCCAGAAGCAACGCATCTGGTATGTACAAGACGCCTTAATCCACTTGACCATCACGACCGGACATAATGAGGTGATAGCCGAGGCTATTTGAACCACCCCACCGCCGGCACTCGGATAGTTATCTTGGGCATAGCATTTTACCAAATCACCTCATTCTTTGGGGCAACACGTGAGGGACACAAATGCGAACAAGCCTGAATGGTCCCCAGGACATATGCAACTGAAAACTCACACCCCAGAAGTGACTCGAACCCATACTCCCAGAAGCAACGCATCTGGTATGTACAAGACGCCTTAATCCACTTGACCATCACGACCGGACATAATGAGGTGATAGCCGAGGCTATTTGAACCACCCCACCGCCGGCACTCGGATAGTTATCTTGGGCATAGCATTTTACCAAATCACCTCATTCTTTGGGGCAACACGTGAGGAACACAAATGCGAACAAGCCTGAATGGTCCCCAGGACATATGCAACTGAAAACTCACACCCCAGAAGTGACTCGAACCCATACTCCCAGAAGCAACGCATCTGGTATGTACAAGACGCCTTAATCCACTTGACCATCACGACCGGACATAATGAGGTGATAGCCGAGGCTATTTGAACCACCCCAACCGCCGGCACTCGGATAGTTATCTTGGGCATAGCATTTTACCAAATCACCTCATTCTTTGGGGCAACACGTGAGGAACACAAATGCGAACAAGCCTGAATGGTCCCCAGGACATATGCAACTGAAAACTCACACCCCAGAAGTGACTCGAACCCATACTCCCAGAAGCAACGCATCTGGTATGTACAAGACGCCTTAATCCACTTGACCATCACGACCGGACATAATGAGGTGAAAGCCGAGGCTATTTGAACCACCCCACCGCCGGCACTCGGATAGTTATCTTGGGCATAGCATTTTACCAAATCACCTCATTCTTTGGGGCAACACGTGAGGAACACAAATGCGAACAAGCCTGAATGGTCCCCAGGACATATGCAACTGAAAACTCACACCCCAGAAGTGACTCGAACCCATACTCCCAGAAGCAACGCATCTGGTATGTACAAGACGCCTTAATCCACTTGACCATCACGACCGGACATAATGAGGTGATAGCCGAGGCTATTTGAACCACCCCACCGCCGGCACTCGGATAGTTATCTTGGGCATAGCATTTTACCAAATCACCTCATTCTTTGGGGCAACACGTGAGGAACACAAATGCGAACAAGCCTGAATGGTCCCCAGGACATATGCAACTGAAAACTCACACCCCAGAAGTGACTCGAACCCATACTCCCAGAAGCAACGCATCTGGTATGTACAAGACGCCTTAATCCACTTGACCATCACGACCGGACATAATGAGGTGATAGCCGAGGCTATTTGAACCACCCCACCGCCGGCACTCGGATAGTTATCTTGGGCATAGCATTTTACCAAATCACCTCATTCTTTGGGGCAACACGTGAGGAACACAAATGCGAACAAGCCTGAATGGTCCCCAGGACATATGCAACTGAAAACTCACACCCCAGAAGTGACTCGAACCCATACTCCCAGAAGCAACGCATCTGGTATGTACAAGACGCCTTAATCCACTTGACCATCACGACCGGACATAATGAGGTGATAGCCGAGGCTATATAGCCTCGTTCAAATAGCCTCGGCTATCACCTCATTATGTCCGGTCGTGATGGTCAAGTGGATTAAGGCGTCTTGTACATACCAGATGCGTTGCTTCTGGGAGTATGGGTTCGAGTCACTTCTGGGGTGTGAGTTTTCAGTTGCATATGTCCTGGGGACCATTCAGGCTTGTTCGCATTTGTGTTCCTCACGTGTTGCCCCAAAGAATGAGGTGATTTGGTAAAATGCTATGCCCAAGATAACTATCCGAGTGCCGGCGGTGGGGTGGTTCAAATAGCCTCGGCTATCACCTCATTATGTCCGGTCGTGATGGTCAAGTGGATTAAGGCGTCTTGTACATACCAGATGCGTTGCTTCTGGGAGTATGGGTTCGAGTCACTTCTGGGGTGTGAGTTTTCAGTTGCATATGTCCTGGGGACCATTCAGGCTTGTTCGCATTTGTGTTCCTCACGTGTTGCCCCAAAGAATGAGGTGATTTGGTAAAATGCTATGCCCAAGATAACTATCCGAGTGCCGGCGGTGGGGTGGTTCAAATAGCCTCGGCTATCACCTCATTATGTCCGGTCGTGATGGTCAAGTGGATTAAGGCGTCTTGTACATACCAGATGCGTTGCTTCTGGGAGTATGGGTTCGAGTCACTTCTGGGGTGTGAGTTTTCAGTTGCATATGTCCTGGGGACCATTCAGGCTTGTTCGCATTTGTGTTCCTCACGTGTTGCCCCAAAGAATGAGGTGTTTTGGTAAAATGCTATGCCCAAGATAACTATCCGAGTGCCGGCGGTGGGGTGGTTCAAATAGCCTCGGCTATCACCTCATTATGTCCGGTCGTGATGGTCAAGTGGATTAAGGCGTCTTGTACATACCAGATGCGTTGCTTCTGGGAGTATGGGTTCGAGTCACTTCTGGGGTGTGAGTTTTCAGTTGCATATGTCCTGGGGACCATTCAGGCTTGTTCGCATTTGTGTTCCTCACGTGTTGCCCCAAAGAATGAGGTGATTTGGTAAAATGCTATGCCCAAGATAACTATCCGAGTGCCGGCGGTGGGGTGGTTCAAATAGCCTCGGCTATCACCTCATTATGTCCGGTCGTGATGGTCAAGTGGATTAAGGCGTCTTGTACATACCAGATGCGTTGCTTCTGGGAGTATGGGTTCGAGTCACTTCTGGGGTGTGAGTTTTCAGTTGCATATGTCCTGGGGACCATTCAGGCTTGTTCGCATTTGTGTTCCTCACGTGTTGCCCCAAAGAATGAGGTGATTTGGTAAAATGCTATGCCCAAGATAACTATCCGAGTGCCGGCGGTGGGGTGGTTCAAATAGCCTCGGCTATCACCTCATTATGTCCGGTCGTGATGGTCAAGTGGATTAAGGCGTCTTGTACATACCAGATGCGTTGCTTCTGGGAGTATGGGTTCGAGTCACTTCTGGGGTGTGAGTTTTCAGTTGCATATGTCCTGGGGACCATTCAGGCTTGTTCGCATTTGTGTTCCTCACGTGTTGCCCCAAAGAATGAGGTGATTTGGTAAAATGCTATGCCCAAGATAACTATCCGAGTGCCGGCGGTGGGGTGGTTCAAATAGCCTCGGCTATCACCTCATTATGTCCGGTCGTGATGGTCAAGTGGATTAAGGCGTCTTGTACATACCAGATGCGTTGCTTCTGGGAGTATGGGTTCGAGTCACTTCTGGGGTGTGAGTTTTCAGTTGCATATGTCCTGGGGACCATTCAGGCTTGTTCGCATTTGTGTTCCTCACGTGTTGCCCCAAAGAATGAGGTGATTTGGTAAAATGCTATGCCCAAGATAACTATCCGAGTGCCGGCGGTGGGGTGGTTCAAATAGCCTCGGCTATCACCTCATTATGTCCGGTCGTGATGGTCAAGTGGATTAAGGCGTCTTGTACATACCAGATGCGTTGCTTCTGGGAGTATGGGTTCGAGTCACTTCTGGGGTGTGAGTTTTCAGTTGCATATGTCCTGGGGACCATTCAGGCTTGTTCGCATTTGTGTTCCTCACGTGTTGCCCCAAAGAATGAGGTGATTTGGTAAAATGCTATGCCCAAGGTAACTATCCGAGTGCCGGCGGTGGGGTGGTTCAAATAGCCTCGGCTATCACCTCATTATGTCCGGTCGTGATGGTCAAGTGGATTAAGGCGTCTTGTACATACCAGATGCGTTGCTTCTGGGAGTATGGGTTCGAGTCACTTCTGGGGTGTGAGTTTTCAGTTGCATATGTCCTGGGGACCATTCAGGCTTGTTCGCATTTGAGTTCCTCACGTGTTGCCCCAAAGAATGAGGTGATTTGGTAAAATGCTATGCCCAAGATAACTATCCGAGTGCCGGCGGTGGGGTGGTTCAAATAGCCTCGGCTATCACCTCATTATGTCCGGTCGTGATGGTCAAGTGGATTAAGGCGTCTTGTACATACCAGATGCGTTGCTTCTGGGAGTATGGGTTCGAGTCACTTCTGGGGTGTGAGTTTTCAGTTGCATATGTCCTGGGGACCATTCAGGCTTGTTCGCATTTGTGTTCCTCACGTGTTGCCCCAAAGAATGAGGTGATTTGGTAAAATGCTATGCCCAAGATAACTATCCGAGTGCCGGCGGTGGGGTGGTTCAAATAGCCTCGGCTATCACCTCATTATGTCCGGTCGTGATGGTCAAGTGGATTAAGGCGTCTTGTACATACCAGATGCGTTGCTTCTGGGAGTATGGGTTCGAGTCACTTCTGGGGTGTGAGTTTTCAGTTGCATATGTCCTGGGGACCATTCAGGCTTGTTCGCATTTGTGTTCCTCACGTGTTGCCCCAAAGAATGAGGTGATTTGGTAAAATGCTATGCCCAAGATAACTATCCGAGTGCCGGCGGTGGGGTGGTTCAAATAGCCTCGGCTATCACCTCATTATGTCCGGTCGTGATGGTCAAGTGGATTAAGGCGTCTTGTACATACCAGATGCGTTGCTTCTGGGAGTATGGGTTCGAGTCACTTCTGGGGTGTGAGTTTTCAGTTGCATATGTCCTGGGGACCATTCAGGCTTGTTCGCATTTGTGTTCCTCACGTGTTGCCCCAAAGAATGAGGTGATTTGGTAAAATGCTATGCCCAAGGTAACTATCCGAGTGCCGGCGGTGGGGTGGTTCAAATAGCCTCGGCTATCACCTCATTATGTCCGGTCGTGATGGTCAAGTGGATTAAGGCGTCTTGTACATACCAGATGCGTTGCTTCTGGGAGTATGGGTTCGAGTCACTTCTGGGGTGTGAGTTTTCAGTTGCATATGTCCTGGGGACCATTCAGGCTTGTTCGCATTTGAGTTCCTCACGTGTTGCCCCAAAGAATGAGGTGATTTGGTAAAATGCTATGCCCAAGATAACTATCCGAGTGCCGGCGGTGGGGTGGTTCAAATAGCCTCGGCTATCACCTCATTATGTCCGGTCGTGATGGTCAAGTGGATTAAGGCGTCTTGTACATACCAGATGCGTTGCTTCTGGGAGTATGGGTTCGAGTCACTTCTGGGGTGTGAGTTTTCAGTTGCATATGTCCTGGGGACCATTCAGGCTTGTTCGCATTTGTGTTCCTCACGTGTTGCCCCAAAGAATGAGGTGATTTGGTAAAATGCTATGCCCAAGATAACTATCCGAGTGCCGGCGGTGGGGTGGTTCAAATAGCCTCGGCTATCACCTCATTATGTCCGGTCGTGATGGTCAAGTGGATTAAGGCGTCTTGTACATACCAGATGCGTTGCTTCTGGGAGTATGGGTTCGAGTCACTTCTGGGGTGTGAGTTTTCAGTTGCATATGTCCTGGGGACCATTCAGGCTTGTTCGCATTTGTGTTCCTCACGTGTTGCCCCAAAGAATGAGGTGATTTGGTAAAATGCTATGCCCAAGATAACTATCCGAGTGCCGGCGGTGGGGTGGTTCAAATAGCCTCGGCTATCACCTCATTATGTCCGGTCGTGATGGTCAAGTGGATTAAGGCGTCTTGTACATACCAGATGCGTTGCTTCTGGGAGTATGGGTTCGAGTCACTTCTGGGGTGTGAGTTTTCAGTTATATATATATGTATATATATATATATATATATATATATATATATATATATATATATATATATATATATATATATATATATATATATATATATATATTGTGACGGAGTTCCCCCCCTTATAATTCTCCCACGCCTGCAGTAAGAGTCATGTCTGCTTTTCCCAAGCGTTCTCTACGTTGCAGGCTACAATTTGATATATGGGAGAGAGTGAAGTGTTCTCGGAGAGCCGAGAAATTTATGAAATAGTAATATTTTGGCCTGTGGTTTAGGCCCTTTAGGGAGCCAAGATGGCGCTTACCTCCCTGATCTCCCGCCAAAACCGTGTGACGTCAGTGGCACCGGATTGGTCACCGACAGCAATGTGGCACCGGGAGCCAATGAAAACTTCCCGTGGCAAAAGTGACGTCACGAAGGACGGGGGTCCGGCCCGCGAGCCGGGCTGGCGCCAGCATTCAGACACGACACGTCATAGAGGTCGGACGTGCGACGAATGGTCCTGTCAGTTGGACAGTTGTTCCCGCTCCCGTGGATTTACGCGTCACCTGAAGTCCGCCAGTACTCTGAGAAGTCTTCCCTAGTTCATGTGTTGAACCAGAAGAGGGAATTGACGGTTATTTGAGCAACAAGTGCTCCAGTCAGGTACTGTGCCAGTAGCAGTGAAGCCGTGCAGTGACGTATGTGGCGTCTGTGGCAATTCACCAGTTCGTGACAGCGTAGTGGCAGACAGAGCCACTGGGTAGCTGAGGAAGAGAGGACTATTTGGGGAAACCGGACGACTGTAGCTGAGACGTAGGCGGCAGCCGTTGCTGGGAGAAGATGACGGCCAGGAGACCGACTCCAACCTTCAAGAAGTCAAGAAGGAGGACGGACCTGCAGTGAGGAGGCACGGAGACGACGCGCTAAACGGTGGGACGACGAGAGGCTCTGGTAGGACACGACGACATGTAGTGTGGGGGCGTTCCCGACACGAGGACCAGGAGCTACATCTCGACTCTCATCGGAGGATAGGGTGAAGTAGGTGGTTCTAGTTCCCGCCCCATTCCCCTTTACTTAGCTATATTATTTGGCTATATTATCTAGCCTGAGGATTTTATATGTCGTGAGCAAGTCTCACCCATGTCACGATAAAGCACCAGTGTGCTAGACAGTACTATCAAGAGTACTTGTAATATTCATGTTGATTATTGGTGTGTACAGGCACCAGGAACCAGTGATAAATTTACTGTGTTGTGTATATCTTTCTATAGATTTTTGATATGAACATATAGTGGTAAATTATATATAATATTATGCCAGTATTTGGAGGTTAGGCTATGTGCCCAGAAACTATTTATTTTCCATGTATTGATGATTGATTTATATACCATATATATGTCTATGTTCATTCAGTGAATAATCATTTGTGAGTACAGTGAATTATTGCGTTATCGCCCACGAGAGAAAGTACTGAAAACTCCAGTGTTAATATTTCATAATATATGGTTGAGTGAAGAACAATGTAAAGCCATTACAGTGAATCATTATAGCATTGATTGTAGAAAAGACTGTTTGAGCCTGAGTACAGTGTAACTAAGTAATACGGTCTATTGGTGCCAATATCGAGTGTGCGAGTTTCTAGTAATAATGGAGAATTTAAAGAAACAGCACGCATGAATCCAGAAAACAAGCAAAGAGCTTCCGCGCGTATGCCACGCGATCAGCTGTTCTTGACACTTGATGAGGAAGGGAGATGTTGCCGCCTCATGATCGCATACTAACCGTGGGAATTATCGGCCGCGTCAGGATCAGTTGATTTATTATTGTTTGGCCTTTATGACATCTTTCATACATTTTAAGTAAAATACAAAACTATCTTTGTGTTTATATCATCCCCTCCATTGATCTTGTGGCTATATTATACTGGTTAACATTAGAGTGATAACAATAAGTACCTGCCTGATTCCTGATCTTTTGAGTGTGACCTTGCCAAGGCTACCACTGAATACACCAGTCCACTGATGGTGTTACTGGCCACCTTAAAACACCAGTTGGCGACCTTGTGGGTAACCGTAGAGCCCCATTGTTGGGGAGGGCACACGACAGTTGATGTGAACGAGTCGTGTTCTCACTCTTTCTTAATAAGATGCCGTTAAGATTGACTGGGAGACTCTCCTGGCGTGCAGTGGCGCAGTGAGGATCGAGTGAAGACCCGCAGGGCTACGGTGAGTTACCTTGGGCATAGCATTTGCTCACCCCAGACTAGAGAGAAGAGAGGTGAAAACCCCAACATTGGCGACCTTGCCAGGATATAGATCGAAGTAAAGGTTGCAGTGGTACTTGGCAGTGGTGTTAGAGATCAGGCGCAGGTTATCACTCATAGCACAAGATGGAGGATGATAAAGTAACCAGGTTTATTGACTCTAGAGATGCACAGGTGCTGGAAGAGTGCACCAAGGCACAGTTACAGGCTATAGCGAATCATTTTGGAATAAAGCTGAAATCTGCCAGAGTTGGTGAAAGAAGACTAGAGATAATGGCTCAGCTCAAGGCTCGAGACGATGCTTTGGGGGAGGAACGGCCCCAAACACCTGCCAGTGAGGGTGAACACCTGAGTATTGGTGGAAGCAGCAGGGGATCCAGCGGCAGCAGGCACAGCATTAAGCTGGAAATAATGAAGCTGCAGCTGGAAGCACAACAACGCAAGGAAGAGCGAGAAGCAGAAGCGCAGCTGAGGAGAGAAGAGGCACAGCAGCGCAAAGAAGAGCGAGAAGCACAACAGCGCAAAGAAGAGGGAGAAGCAGAAGCACAGCAGCGCAAAGAGGAGCGAGAAGCAGAAGCACAGATGAAGCGTGAGGAGCGAGAAGCACAACTGCGCCGAGAAGAACAAGAGCGAGAAGCACAGATGAAGCGTGAGGAGCGAGAAGCACAACTGCGCCGAGAAGAACAAGAGCGAGAAGCACAGATGAAGCGTGGGGAGCGAGAAGCACAACTGCGCCGAGAAGAACAAGAGCGAGAAGCACAGCTACGCCGGGAAGAACACGAGCGAGAAGCACAACTACGCAGGGAAGAACACGAGCGAGAAGCTAGGATGAGACAACAGGAAATAGATGCTAACAAGGAGGTGGAGCTGAAGCGAGCTGAACTGGGACTAGGTGCCCCTGCCCCGCCACTGGAAGACCGACGAGTGAGGGAACGAGACCTGCCGGTCTTTGTGCCTAGTGAAGCCGAAAGTTTTTTCGATCACTTTGAGAGAGTTGCTGCTATGAAGAGGTGGCCGAGGGCGGAGTGGGCGGAATTGGTCCAAGGGAGGCTCACGGGTGAAGCTCGTGAAGCATTCACTATGCTCGACTTCCAGGAATGCACCAACTACGATGCGGTAAAACGAGCTGTGCTCCGTTCCTTTAAGCTCACGCCAGAGTGTTACAGAAAGAGGTTTAGAGAATGTACCCGGTTGCCAGGAAAATCGTATGCGGAAACGGCGAGGGACATGGAGAGAAAGTTCCTTAAGTGGCTGGACTCTGAAGAAGCGGGGTCGGCCAAAGAGGTCAAGGAACTAATGGTCATGGAAAAGTTTATGTCCGTGCTCCCTCCTGAGATCAGGATGAGGGTCAAGGAGGGGGACATAAAGGACCTGAGGGCCGCAGCCGACCGGGCCGACATGTTAGAAGAAGCCCTACGCCCACGCCGAGAGGGACAGAACCGACCACCCGCATACGTCGGAAACGATCGGAGTTATAGAAGGACGGATGGATGGAGGACAGGAACGAGTTCTTCCAAGTCCCATTTCTCAAGTTGGAACACCCGAGGAACAAAAGGTGTTGTAGAGCCGATAGGGGAGAACCAAGCTGAGAGCTCGGGAACTATTACTGCAGGGAAAGAAACGACAAGTGAGGCGGGAAAGACACAGGGTGTGACGGTCTCTGGAGGCAGTGCTAAGGCGAGCGGTGGCGGATGGTCTCCGCCGAGGGGCCGCTGCTACAACTGCGGAATACCCGGACACGTCGCGCGGGAATGCAGACGCCCTAAGCAGCGGGGACACGTTGCTTTAGTGATGTTTGAGGACCAGAGGGACCGAGAAATCCCAGAGGAAGAAAGTAAGTGGTCTAGGGCGGACGGCACCAGTCTCACCCGCACTGAGAGTCTGACAAAGATCAAGATCAAGCACATCAAGGGGAAGGACGACGTAGTAGCGGACGCCCTATCCCACATGCACTAACCAGACATGACTCTTATTTTAAGGGGAGGGGTATGTGACGGAGTTCCCCCCCTTATAATTCTCCCACGCCTGCAGTAAGAGTCATGTCTGCTTTTCCCAAGCGTTCTCTACATTGCAGGCTACAATTTGATATATGGGAGAGAGTGAAGTGTTCTCGGAGAGCCGAGAAATTTATGAAATAGTAATATTTTGGCCTGTGGTTTAGGCCCTTTAGGGAGCCAAGATGGCGCTTACCTCCCTGATCTCCCGCCAAAACCGTGTGACGTCAGTGGCACTGGATTGGTCACCGACAGCAATGTGGCACCGGGAGCCAATGAAAACTTCCCGTGGCAAAAGTGACGTCACGAAGGACGGGGGTCCGGCCCGCGAGCCGGGCTGGCGCCAGCAGTCAGACACGACACGTCATAGAGGTCGGACGTGCGACGAATGGTCCTGTCAGTTGGACAGTTGTTCCCGCTCCCGTGGATTTTCGCGTCACCTGAAGTCCGCCAGTACTCTGAGAAGTCTTCTCTAGTTCATGTGTTGAACCAGAAGAGGGAATTGACGGTTATTTGAGCAACAAGTGCTCCAGTCAGGTACTGTGCCAGTAGCAGTGAAGCCGTGCAGTGACGTATGTGGCGTCTGTGGCAATTCACCAGTTCGTGACAGCGTAGTGGCAGACAGAGCCACTGGGTAGCTGAGGAAGAGAGGACTATTTGGGGAAACCGGACGACTGTAGCTGAGACGTAGGCGGCAGCCGTTGCTGGGAGAAGACGACGGCCAGGAGACCGACTCCAACCTTCAAGAAGTCAAGAAGGAGGACGGACCTGCAGTGAGGAGGCACGGAGACGACGCGCTAAACGGTGGGACGACGAGAGGCTCTGGTAGGACACGACGACGTGTAGTGTGGGGGCGTTCCCGACACGAGGACCAGGAGCTACATCTCGACTCTCATCGGAGGATAGGGTGAAGTAGGTGGCTCTAGTTCCCTCCCCATTCCCCTTTAGTTAGCTATATTATTTGGCTATATTATCTAGCCTGAGGATTTTATATGTCGTGAGCAAGTCTCACCCATGTCACGATAAAGCACCAGTGTGCTAGACAGTACTATCAAGAGTACTTGTAATATTCATGTTGATTATTGGTGTGTACAGGCACCAGGAACCAGTGATAAATTTACTGTGTTGTGTATATCTTTCTATAGATTTTTGATATGAACATATAGTGGTAAATTATATATAATATTATGCCAGTATTTGGAGGTTAGGCTATGTGCCCAGAAACTATTTATTTTCCATGTATTGATGATTGATTTATATACCATATATATGTCTATGTTCATTCAGTGAATAATCATTTGTGAGTACAGTGAATTATTGCGTTATCGCCCACGAGAGAAAGTACTGAAAACTCCAGTGTTAATATTTCATAATATATGGTTGAGTGAAGAACAATGTAAAGCCATTACAGTGAATCATTATAGCATTGATTGTAGAAAAGACTGTTTGAGCCTGAGTACAGTGTAACTAAGTAATACGGTCTATTGGTGCCAATATCGAGTGTGCGAGTTTCTAGTAATAATGGAGAATTTAAAGAAACAGCACGCATGAATCCAGAAAACAAGCAAAGAGCTTCCGCGCGTATGCCACGCGATCAGCTGTTCGTGACACTTGATAAGGAAGGGAGATGTTGCCGCCTCATGATCGCATACTAACCGTGGGAATTATCGGCCGCGTCAGGATCAGTTGATTTATTAATTATTGTTTGGCCTTTATGACATCTTTCATACATTTTAAGTAAAATACAAAACTATCTTTGTGTTTATATCATCCCCTCCATTGATCTTGTGGCTATATTATACTGGTAAACATTAGAGTGATAACAATAAGTACCTGCCTGATCTTTTGAGTGTGACCTTGCCAAGGCTACCACTGAATACACCAGTCCACTGATGGTGTTACTGGCCACCTTAAAACACCAGTTGGCGTCCTTGTGGGTAACCGTAGAGCCCTATTGTTGGGGAGGGCACACGACAGTCGATGTGAACGAGTCGTGTTCTCACTCTTTCTTAATAAGAGGCCATTAAGATTGACTGGGAGACTCTCCTGGCGTGCAGTGGCGCAGTGAGGATCGAGTGAAGACCCGCAGGGCTACGGTGAGTTACCTTGGGCATAGCATTTGCTCACCCCAGACTAGAGAGAAGAGAGGTGAAACCCCCAACAATATATATATATATATATATATATATATATATATATATATATATATATATATATATATATATATATATATATATATATATATATATATATAACTAATAGCCTCGGCTATCACCTCATTATGTCCTCTAATTAATAGCCTCGGCTATCACCTCATTATGTCCGGTCGTGATGGTCAAGTGGATTAAGGCGTCTTGTACATACCAGTTGCGTTGCTCCTGGGAGTATGGGTTCGAGTCACTTCTGGGGTGTGAGTTTTCAGTTGCATATTGTCCTGGGGACCATTCAGGCTTGTTCGCATTTGTGTTCCTCACGTGTGCCCCAAAGAATGAGGTGATTTGGTAAAATGCTATGCCCAAGATTACTATCCGAGTGCCGGCGGTGGGGTGGTTCAAATAGCCTCGGCTATCACCTCATTATGTCCGGTCGTGATGGTCAAGTGGATTAAGGCGTCTTGTACATACCAGTTGCGTTGCTCCTGGGAGTATGGGTTCGAGTCACTTCTGGGGTGTGAGTTTTCAGTTGCATATTGTCCTGGGGACCATTCAGGCTTGTTCGCATTTGTGTTCCTCACGTGTGCCCCAAAGAATGAGGTGATTTGGTAAAATGCTATGCCCAAGATTACTATCTGAGTGCCGGCGGTGGGGTGGTTCAAATAGCCTCGGCTATCACCTCATTATGTCCGGTCGTGATGGTCAAGTGGATTAAGGCGTCTTGTACATACCAGTTGCGTTGCTCCTGGGAGTATGGGTTCGAGTCACTTCTGGGGTGTGAGTTTTCAGTTGCATATTGTCCTGGGGACCATTCAGGCTTGCTTGCATATATATATATATATATATATATATATATATATATATATATATATATATATATATATATATATATATATATATATATATATATATATATATATATATATATATAGGAAGGGAGTACCACCTCTAGCTGGAAGAAGGGGGACCCATAGTCTTGGAGGAAACCACGCATAACGCATTAAAGGGAATGTTTAGATCCCCTCCAATACAGTTTCGGTGTGCTTTTCTCCTACCACCCCCTTCCTTTTTTATTTTTTGTGCTTTATTATGCATTTGATGGTTAAAAGATAAACATGGGTTGATACAAAGATAATAATACAAAAAGGTGCTTAAAGGTTATGGATCTCTTGAAAAACACGACAATGAGAAACATTGATGAATGTCACAGACGGGTTCGATCATTGTTGCAAGTCAAACACTTTTTCGAATTCCTCTGAAGTTGAACTAGTGCCCAAGACGCAACAGGCATTTCCCCTCTGAATCGCAACACTGAGGCGCTGGAACAAGAAACTTTTTGCTCTCTGGTCTTTTGTAGCGCTGATCATTTTGTCCCCCAATTCCTTCACGAACTTCAATGTACATTTTCCCCACGAACCGAGGGTCTCCGAGCCGATCGGAACAAAGTTGTAACAGTGTGCCAGACCTCTGTATTAAATAATTTTCTGCGATTCCTTGAAAGAAGCAGCACCACCCCCTTCACGTGCCAGTGTGGCAGCGCACGTGTAGTCCCACAGCACTTGCTTACCATCTTTCCAAGGTAGCAAGGTGACCCCATCAGGGCGCTTCTGAGGATTGTTAGGTCTGGATAAGTGTGGTTCTCTTTGTGCCGGGCAACAGGCTGTGGCGAGGCTCCTCTTGATGATGTCGTTGACTTCTTCATGTCTTGCAATTTTACCCTGTGATTTACGACATACCAGACCATGACGACCATATTGGTCTGCCATCGCAGTTCCGCAGATGCACCTATGTTCGGTCAGGATGGGGGCGGCAAGGCAAAGGGCAACTCCAATGCGGAGAGCGTCATCACTGAGGCGAGTTCCCAGGGCTGCAGTGGGCAAAGCAAATATAAAATCCCCAGCATGGGGTGCTGTTACCGCTAGGAGGCGGGCTTTGTTTTCAGCATCAGCGTTGTCAATCATTGTTGTGACAGTCTTTTCCATTATGGGGCTATCCCAGTGGGCCTGTTTGTGGTCATTAGGGACTTGTGGTCGGGGTTGAGGGTGTGCTTTGGTGTCCCATTGTCTGGCTGCTTCGATGAACATTTGATCATCAGTTAACGCTGTCGCTCTCATACGCTCTGGTAGGATCTGCCCTACCAATTCGTTGGCTGCTGTACATGAGGATAAGAATGCTGGAAGTGCTACCTCAGTTGCCTTTCGTATGCCTATCCCCCCAAATCTCACGGGTAGTGTTGCTTGGTCCCACTGACTGTCATCTAAATCTAGGTTGAGCGCCTTCCTGAATATTGACCTGAGGAGCTCATCATATTGATTTAGAAGTGGGTTGCCAAAAGTGGGTGCACACCTTAAGAAGTATGTTTGCCTGGGCAAGGTAAGGCATTTTGTGAGAAGGTAGAGGGCATCGTGAGAGTCCAAGTCCCCTATTCTCTCTTCCATCCTCTTTAGGTCTCTAAACTTTTCGTCAAGGACTGCAGCAATGGCATTGTGGCCCAGAGGTGCTCCAAGTAGTGTGCTGTCGGTAGGTTTAACGACTGAGGCTTCTGGTAAAACTGATTTCACTTCTCTAATAATTACTTCACTGGATGCAATAATTTCGCACTTGGAGGGGTTAAGAACGAGACCCATGGACTCCACCCGTGTCTTCACCAGCTGCAGGTCTTCCAGCAGGGAGTCTTGTGTGCCTGCCAGAGTGCTATCATCCAGGAACCAGATATTGAGCTCGCTAGACAGTCTGGTTGTAATTTCTCGAACCGCTATGCAAAAGAGGAAGGGTGCAAGTGGGTCTCCCTGTTGAATTCCCTCTGCTGAGGTGACTTCATGTTTGCCAAACAGGAGGGTTGAGTCTTTGCTGTAGCCTGCTGACACAAACGGGAGAATGCTTGGGCAATGTTCCTGGACTGCATTGAGGATTGCTTCCCTTTTGACCGAGTTGAAAGCGTTTTTAAAATCTAATTTTACTACTGCCTGGTCTTCAGTAAGAGACCTAATGTAGGCTCGTGCAGCATGGGCCGCTGCTTCACAGCCTTGGGGGACTCCAAACCCCAGCTGGTTTGGTTGCAGCATGGTGGCTGCTAACATTCAGATACTTCTGACAGCAGCCCTTGCAACTAGGCGGCGAAGGGTATTACCAACGGCAATGGGTCTGATCCCACCCACCTTCTTTTTAAGGGCACATAGGGATGCACCAAAGAAGAATGGTTTGATTTCATCAGGGATTAACCCGGCGAGGCAGTTGTTGACAAACGTTGTGATTTCTGTCAGGAGCGCTTCTGCAGCTGGGCCAAGAACAGGGTTCACCATTTCCTTCACATGTTGAGGTCTTATCCTTGTGTAGCCTCCTGAAGAGCCGGGGGGAAATGAAACGATAGCTTTATAAACCTCGGACACCCGGAGGACGAGAGGTTCCTGGTTAGGGGGGACCCTGACCTGTGGGGGAGGTCCACCTACGGCCCTGAGGGGGTGTTTTTCTCTCAGTGCTCGGGCTGTGGTTTCATCCCTGGGCAAAATTTTGTCCTCACTTGTGATCAACCTGAGTGCCCCGACTGTATTGCCCTCTTCAATTTTCTTGCTAACTTGGGTACCTAGTTTTCTGTTGTCGCTGATTGTCGTACTTGGTCTGCCTCGGCGGTGTTTGGTGTGTTTGGGGAGGCTGACTAGGTTGTCAGCCCTAGGAAAATCCCTAATTGCTTTATTGACGGATGAGGCCAGTGTCTTGCCTCCTCTGTCTGGTACACCTAAGCATGCGTTCCCAAAAAGTAGCAGATTGTGCCAGGCTTTGATGGTATCAGGTGCATCAAGGTTATTTGACCCTTTGTTGACTTTTGCGATGAGGTCCGTGTATTTCCCGGCAGCAAATGGGCGAGAGGCCTTTGGGATGTGGGTGAGTGTCCTGGTTGACGTTGCTTTAATTGCCTCTAGCAGGTCGTCTGTTGCAATGTAATCTATTGCGATTTGTACTGGTGCAACAGGCTCCTGAGCGCTGCCTCCTCCCACGGGAGGCCTCCCTGACCCAGGACAGTCACCTTGCTGGCGTATGACTCTGGAGACCGAGTTGATGCTGATGTTGCTCCCACAACCACTGCATGTGCCTCTCCTTTGATTGGCTTCGGGAGGGGTGAGCTGGCTGGTAGCGGCCTCTTCTGCCATCCCCTTAGGTGAAGTGACTGTCACCTTGCACTGGAGTATTTGTCTCTCCCTCCTGGCTGGGGGGGACGAGGTTGTCCCCTATACTATGCGTCTTGTCTGGGCAGATGTCTGGGGTGGGTGGGCTCGTGGAGGTGGTGGGTGGGGGGGTTGGGAGGCTGCGCTGGCCCGGTCTGGGAGGGGGGCCGGGGAGGGGAAGGCGCGACCACCTGATTGTGGGAGGTGGGGGCGGGGGAGCGGAAGACACTGCACCTTACTGCGGAAGGGGGGGGAAGGGAGACACTACACTCACTGGGGGGGAGGCACTACACTCAGGGGATGGGGGGAGGGTTGATGTGGCACGTAACACTTGGATAATTTCCTTTTGTCACTAAACACTGGTGAATGTGTCCTGGCTCACTGGGTGTGGTGCTCTCAACACGATACTCACAATGGTCCAGTCACCACAGGACTGGACTCAACTTATCTTCTTCAAGCACTTATTGGCACACTGGTGTCCCAGTCTCTTGACCCCACCACATGTGTCCTTCCACCCTTTCCTGGTGAGGGAGCCGTAGGGCGTGTGAGGTGTGTGGGCGTGGGCTGACGGTGGGCGTGGGGTGGCGGTGGGAGTGGGGTAACGGTGGGCGTTGGGTGACGATGCGTGGGAGGTGATGGTGGGCGTTGGTCGACAGTGGGCGTGGGGTGGACGATGGTCGTCGGGTCAGCCGCCGGGAGAGGGTAGCAGGGTGGGATGGCGAGGCCTGTGGGAGGCTAGGAAGAGGGGGGGGAAGGTGTCCCGGTCACACACAATTAACACAAAGTTTCACAGGTGCATTATGTTTATCACTACAAACTCACCGTTCATCTAAAAAGACGCACACATTCACTTATAGGTCTGCTGGAATACAAGCAGGTTTGTGAGCCTCCCCTTCACTCCCCCCCCTCCCTCCACATGAGGCCTCCTCCCCGCCAGGAGGCTGTTGTTTGTGGAGGCACTGAGATAACCCTCAGCCAGGACTGTGTCCTTCCCCTCCCTAGCACGCCTCCCGCCAAGACAACACACCTTTTACAGTTGATTCTGTTGCACTGCTGGAGAGGAAGGCCTCCTAGACCCACTAAGAGTCTTCACTAAGAGTCCCACTAATATATATATATATATATATATATATATATATATATATATATATATATATATATAACTGAAAACTCACACCCCAGAAGTGACTCGAACCCATACTCCCAGAAGCAACGCAACTGGTATGTACAAGACGCCTTAATCCACTTGACCATCACGACCGGACATAATGAGGTGATAGTCCCCAGAATGGTCCTGGGGACCATTCAGGCTTGTTCGCATTTGTGTTCCTCACGTGTGCCCCAAAGAATGAGGTGATTTGGTAAAATGCTATGCCCAAGATAACTATCCGAGTGCCGGCGGTGGGGTGGTTCATATAGCCTCGGCTATCACCTCATTATGTCCGGTCGTGATGGTCAAGTGGATTAAGGCGTCTTGTACATACCAGTTGCGTTGCTTCTGGGAGTATGGGTTCGAGTCACTTCTGGGGTGTGAGTTTTCAGTTGCATATGTCCTGGGGACCATTCAGGCTTGTTCGCATATATATATATATATATATATATATATATATATATATATATATATATATATATATATATATATATATATATATATATATATATATATATATATATATATTAGTATATTTTGGTAGCAGTCTTTCCTGTAGACATATATTATTAAAATTATTATGACCGAAAAAGTAAGATTAATATTTCTAACACGAATTTTCTCAATATTTCTTATGGTTCTTTTCACTGTTGATGGTAATTGAAAAATCAATTCTCCAAATTAATTTTTATTTCTAGTCTGACGCGACACTTGAACGCGTTTCGTAATAACTTATTACATTTTCAAAGACTTTAGTTTACACACACACAACTATATCATGCAAAGACTAAACACAGTTTAAACAGTTTTGATTTTATACCTGCATTTGGGTGAGGTGATATGTTACAAAAGTTTTGGATGAGGTGAAAACAAACTTTCAACACAAGACAAAACACGAAACAATGGGTATAATATTTTGTAAGTTAAAGGGAAGAATGGAAGTAACTGGAAAGGACCTATTGGCCCATATTTCTTCATGCTTCTATATTGGTGTGGAGTCTTGAAGTGGGTAGAATATAGTTGTGCATTAATTGGCTGTTGATTGCTGGTGTCGACTTCCTAATGTGTAGTGCCTCGCAGATATCTAGCCGCCTGCTATCGCTGTATTTATCGATGATTTCCGTGTTTTTTGTTAAGACTTCTCTGGTGATGGTCTGGTTGTGGGAAGAGATTATATGTTCCTTAATGGAGCCCTGTTGCTTATGCATCGTTAATCGCCTGGAAAGAGATGTTGTTGTCTTCCCTATATACTGAATTCTTTGAGGCTTACAGTCCCCAAGTGGGCATTTGAAGGCATAGACGACATTGGTCTCTTTTCAAGCGTTCTGCTTTGTGTCTGGAGAGTTTCTCATGAGTTGGTTGGCCGTTTTCTTGGTTTTATAGTAAATCGTCAATTGTATCTTCTGATTTTTGTCTGTAAGGATAACGTTTCTATTAACAATATCTTTCAGAACCCTTTCCTCCGTTTTATGAGCTGTGGAAAAGAAGTTCCTGTAAAATAGTCTAATAGGGGGTACAGGTGTTGTGTTTGTTGTCTCTTGAGACAACTGTCACGTTATGTGCAGACCAAGTGAGATGGCCCGGAAAGTGGAGTTGGAGATCATGTTGGACGACATATTCGACCTGGAGACACAAAAGAAGGTCACCACCAAAGACACCTTACAAGCAGAGCTTATTGCAGAAGGAGGAAAGTATATATGTATATATATACATATATATATATATATATATATATATATATATATATATATATATATATATATATATATATATATATATATATATATATATATATATATGCGAACAAGCCTGAATGGTCCCCAGGACAATATGCAACTGAAAACTCACACCCCAGAAGTGACTCGAACCCATACTCCCAGAAGCAACGCAACTGGTATGTACAAGACGCCTTAATCCACTTGACCATCACGACCGGACATAATGAGGTGATAGCCGAGGCTATTTGAACCACCCCACCGCCGGCACTCGGATAGTAATCTTGGGCATAGCATTTTACCAAATCACCTCATTCTTTGGGGCACACGTGAGGAACACAAATGCAAACAAGCCTGAATGGTCCCCAGGACAATATGCAACTGAAAACTCACACCCCAGAAGTGACTCGAACCCATACTCCCAGAAGCAACGCAACTGGTATGTACAAGACGCCTTAATCCACTTGACCATCACGACCGGACATAATGAGGTGATAGCCGAGGCTATTTGAACCACCCCACCGCCGGCACTCGGATAGTAATCTTGGGCATAGCATTTTACCAAATCACCTCATTCTTTGGGGCACACGTGAGGAACACAAATGCAAACAAGCCTGAATGGTCCCCAGGACAATATGCAACTGAAAACTCACACCCCAGAAGTGACTCGAACCCATACTCCCAGAAGCAACGCAACTGGTATGTACAAGATGCCTTAATCCACTTGACCATCACGACCGGACATAATGAGGTGATAGCCGAGGCTATTTGAACCACCCCACCACCGGCACTCGGATAGTAATCTTGGGCATAGCATTTTACCAAATCACCTCATTCTTTGTCCTGGGGACCATTCAGGCTTGTTCGCATTTGTGTTCCTCACGTGTGCCCCAAAGAATGAGGTGATTTGGTAAAATGCTATGCCCAAGATTACTATACGAGTGCCGGCGGTGGGGTGGTTCAAATAGCCTCGGCTATCACCTCATTATGTCCGGTCGTGATGGTCAAGTGGATTAAGGCGTCTTGTACATACCAGTTGCGTTGCTCCTGGGAGTATGGGTTCGAGTCACTTCTGGGGTGTGAGTTTTCAGTTGCATATTGTCCTGGGGACCATTCAGGCTTGTTCGCATTTGTGTTCCTCACGTGTGCCCCAAAGAATGAGGTGATTTGGTAAAATGCTATGCCCAAGATTACTATCCGAGTGCCGGCGGTGGGGTGGTTCAAATAGCCTCGGCTATCACCTCATTATGTCCGGTCGTGATGGTCAAGTGGATTAAGGCGTCTTGTACATACCAGTTGCGTTGCTTCTGGGAGTATGGGTTCGAGTCACTTCTGGGGTGTGAGTTTTCAGTTATATATATATATATATATATATATATATATATATATATATATATATATATATATATATATATACATATATATATATATATATATATATATATATATATATATATATATATATATATATATATATATATATATATATATATATATATATGTTGTACCTAGTAGCCAGAACGCACTTCTCAGCCTACTATGCAACGCCCGATTTGCCTAATAAGCCAAGTTTTCATGAATTAATGTTTTTTCGACTACCTAGCCTACCTGACCTAATTTTTTAACTAAAAATTTAAAAAAATTAGGTCATACATAATGAAATGAATCATTTTATCATTTCATAAGAAAAAAATGAGAAAAATACTGAAATTCTGGAAAACTTGGCTTATTACGCAAATGGGGCCTTGCATAGTAGGCCAAGAACTGCGTTCTGGCTACTAGGTACAACATATATATATATATATATATGTCGTACCTAGTAGCCAGAACTCACTTTTTGGCCTAGTATTCGAGGCCCGATTTGCCTAATAAGCCAAGTTTTCCTGAATTAATATATTTTTTCTAATTTTTTTCTTATGAAATGATAAAGCTACCCATTTCATTATGTATGAGGTCAATTTTTTTTTATTGGAGTTAAAATTAACGTAGATATATGACCGAACCTAACCAATCCTACCTAACCTAACCTAACCTATCTTTATAGGTTAGGTTACGTTAGGTAGCCGAAAAAGTTAGGTTTGGCTAGGTTAGGTAGGTTAGGTAGTCGAAAAAATATTAATTCATGAAAACTTGTCTTATTAGGCAAATCGGGCCTTGCATAGTAGGCAGAGAAGTGCGTTCTGGCTACTAGGTACGACATATATATATATATATATATATATATATATATATATATAGATATATATATATATATATATATATTAGGGATTTTCCAAGGGCTGACAACCTAGTCCGCCTCCCCAAACACACCAAACACCGCCGAGGCAGACCAAGTACGACAATCAGCGACAACAGAAAATTAGGTACCCAAGTTAGCAAGAAAATTGAAGAGGGCAATACAGTCGGGGCACTCAGGTTGATCACAAGTGAGGACAAAATTTTGCCCAGGGATGAAACCACAGCCCAAGCACTGAGAGAAAAACACCCCCTCAGGGCCGTAGGTGGACCTCCCCCACAGGTCAGGGTCCCCCCTAACCACGTACCTCTCGTCCTCCAGAGTCAGAGGTTTATAAAGCTATCGTTTCATTTCCCCCCGGCTCTTCAGGAGGCTACACAGGGGTAAGACCTCAACATGTGAAGGAAATGGTGAACCCTGTTCTTGGCCCAGCTGCAGAAGCGCTCCTGACAGAAATCACGTTTGTCAACAACTGCCTCGCCGGGTTAATCCCTGATGAAATCAAACCATTCTTCTTTGGTGCATCCCTATGTGCCTTGAAAAAGAAGGTGGGTGGGATCAGACCCATTGCCGTTGGTAATACCCTTCGCCGCCTAGTTGCAAGGGCTGCTGTCAGAAGTATCTGAATGTTAGCAGCCACCATGCTGCAACCCAACCAGCTGGGGTTTGGAGTCCCCCAAGGCTGTGAAGCAGCGGCTCATGCTGCACGAGCCTACATTAGCTCTCTTAATGAAGACCAGGCAGTAGTAAAATTAGATTTTAAAAACGCTTTCAACTCGGTCAAAAGGGAAGCAATCCTCAATGCAGTCCAGGAACATTGCCCAAGCATTCTCCCGTTTGTGTCAGCAGGCTACAGCAAAGACTCAACCCTCCTGTTTGGCAAACATGAAGTCACCTCAGCTGAGGGAATTCAACAGGGAGACCCACTTGCACCCTTTCTCTTTTGCATAGCGGTTCGAGAAATTACAACCAGACTGTCCAGCGAGCTCAATATCTGGTTCCTGGATGATAGCACTCTGGCAGGCACACAAGACTCCCTGCTGGAAGACCTGCAGCTGGTGAAGACACGGGTGGAGTCCATGGGTCTCGTTCTTAACCCCTCCAAGTGCGAAATTATTGCATCCAGTGAAATAATTATTAGAGAAGTGAAATCAGTTTTACCAGACGCCTCAGTCATTAAACCTACCGACATCACACTACTTGGAGCACCTCTGGGCCACAATGCCATTGCTGCAGTCCTTGACGAAAAGTTTAGAGACCTAAAGAGGATGGAAGAGCGAATAGGGGACTTGGACTCCCACGATGCCCTCTATTGCAGGTTGGTCTCACAAAGTGCTTTACCTTGCCCAGGCTAACATACTTCTTAAGGTGTGCACCAACTTTTGGCAACCCACTTCTAAATCAATATGATGAGCTCCTCAGGTCAATATTCAGGAAGGCGCTCAACCTAGATTTAGATGACAGTCAGTGGGACCAAGCAACACTACCAGTGAGATTTGGGGGGATAGGCATACGAAAGGCAACTGAGGTAGCACTCCCAGCATTCTTATCCTCATGTACAGCAGCCAACGAATTGGTAGGGCAGATCCTACCAGAGCGTATGAGAGCGACAGCGTTAACTGACGATCAAATGTTCATCGAAGCAGCCAGACAATGGGACACCATGGCACACCCACAACCCCGACCACAAGTCCCAAAAGACCACAAGCAGGCCCACTGGGATAGCCCCATAATGGAAAAGACTGTCACAGCAATGATTGACAACGCTGATGCTGAAAACAAAGCCCGCCTTCTAGTGGTAACAGCACCCCATGCCGGGGAATTTTTTTGGTGTGCCAAATGCAGCCCTGGGAACTCGCCTCAGTCATGACGTTCTCCGCATTGGAGTTGCCCTTCCCCTTGCCGCCTCCATCCTCACTGAACATAGGTGCATCTGCGGAACTGCGATGGCAGACCAATATGGTCGTCATGATCTGGTATGTCGTAAATCACAGGGTAAAATTGCAAGACATGAAGAAGTCAACGACATCATCAAGAGGAGCCTCGCCACAGCCTGCTGCCCGGCACAAAGAGAACCACATTTATCCAGACCTAACAACCCTCAGAAGTGCCGAGATGGGGTCACCTTGCTACCTTGGAAGGATGGTAAGCAAGTGGTATGGCTGCCACACTGGCCAGTACCTACCTTCACTACAGCACACGTGAAAGTGGTGGTGCTGCTTCTTTCAGGGAATCTCAGAAAATTATTAAATACAGAGGTCTGGCACACTGTTACAGCTTTGTTCCGATCGGCTCGGAGACCCTCGGTTCGTGGGGAAAATGTGCATTGAAGTTCGTGAAGGAATTGGGGGACAAAATGATCAGCACTACAAAAGACCAGAGAGCAAAAAGTTTCTTGTTCCAGCGCCTCAGTGTTGCGATTCAGAGGGGAAATGCCTGTTGCGTCTTGGGCACTAGTTCAACTTCAGAGGAATTCGAAGAAGTGTTTGACTTGCAACAATGATCGAACCCGTATGTGACATTCATCAATGTTTCCCATTGTCGTGTTTTTCAAGAATGAGGTGATTTGATAAAATACCATGCCCAAGATTACACACCGAGTGCCGGCGGGGGAATGGAAATAGCCTCGGCTACCATCCTCTTTTGTCCGGTCGTGTAGGTCGATTGGTTAAGGGATCCTGTACGCCAGCTGTGTGCTTCTGGCAGTATGGGTGCGAGTCACTTCTGGGGTGTGAGTTTTCAGTTGCATATAGTCCTGGGGACCATTCAGGCCATAATATATATATATACACATATATAAATATTATATATATATATATATATATATATATATATATATATATATATATATATATATATATATATATATATATATATATATATATATATATATGTCGTACCTAGTAGCCAGAACTCACTTCTCAGCCTACTATTCAAGGCCCGATTTGCCTAATAAGCCAAGTTTTCCTGAATTAATATATTTACTATAATTTTTTTCTTATGAAATGATAAAGCAACCCTTTTCTCTATGTATGAGGTCAATTTTTTTTTATTGTAGTTAAAATTAACGTAGATATATGACCGAACCTAACCAACCCTACCTAACCTAACCTATATTTATAGGTAAGGTTAGGTTAGGTAGCCAATAAAAGCTAGGTTAGGTTAGGTTAGGTAGGTTAGGTAGACGAAAAAACATTAATTCATGAAAACTTGGCTTATTAGGCAAATTGGGCCTTGAATAGTAGGCTGAGAAGTGCATTCTGGCTATTAGGTACGACATATATATATATATATATATATATATATATATATATATATCTATATATATATATATATATATATATATATATATATATATATATATATATAAATATATGTGTGTATATCACGAAAATAAACACGTGATTAAGAATGTGACAATGTCAGACCACGGAGGAAAAATGAAACAGGAATTTCCTTATATATATATATATAAATATATATATATATATATATAACTTTTTAGACACTCAACCCACCAGGGGACTCGAACACTGGCCAACAAGGTGGCAGTTGCATGCTGTATCCACTACGCTATACTTCAAAGCCATAAGAGAGGTAGGAATTCTGGGGTATTTAACCAACCAGAACTCAAATCCTCTCCCAGGCGATGAGATAGTGTGGGACCTCGGATGCTCTTTCATCGGTTCCTGTTATATGGGAAAACTCAGTGCCAAATGCTTAATGCACAGACTACCCTATTCCAGTAGCTGAAGTTTATAACTTTTTAGACACTCAACCCACCAGGGGACTCGAACACTGGCCAACAAGGTGGCAGTTGCATGCTGTATCCACTACGCTATACTTCAAAGCCATAAGAGAGGTAGGAATTCTGGGGTATTTAACCAACCAGAACTCAAATCCTCTCCCAGGCGATGAGATAGTGTGGGACCTCGGATGCTCTTTCATCGGTTCCTGTTATATGGGAAAACTCAGTGCCAAATGCTTAATGCACAGACTACCCTATTCCAGTAGCTGAAGTTTATAACTTTTATATATATATATAACTTTTTTTTATATATATATATAACTTTTATATATATATATATATGTATATATATATATATATATATATATATATATATATATATATATATATATATATATATATATATATATATATATATATATATATATATATATATATATATATATATATATATATGTTTCATTGAATATGACCGCATATTCTGTATTTATTATTTTCTGGTTTAGGGCTTCTATCCCTCTAACTATTTTCTTAGCATCAGGGCTTAATTGGAATAGGAGTTCTCCAAAACTCATTTTCGTACTTTTAAGGTGAAGAAAAGAAGTGATTTACTATAGAGTGTATTACACTTATTTGTATAATTTGCACGACGTTTCGAACCTCCATGGTTCATTCTCAAGTGAACAGATCTTACAATACTAGTTGATTTTATACCCGCATTAGGTCAGGTGATAATACAATGAAGGTGAAAAACATGGGGGGATACATAAGGGATAAACATAGGGGCTGCAGAAGGCTTATTGGCCCATACGAGGCATCTCCTATCTAAACACAAAGATTAATCCAGTGTAATTGGCCTGTTATGTTGGACATTGTCTTCTGTGTTGGCATCGATATGTTCTTGTCTTGTCCTTACTCTCATGGTGGGTAGAGTAAATAGTTCCGTGATTTGGGTGTTCATGGTAGGTCGCTCTATTCTTATGTGAATTGCCTCAAGAATTTGTAATCTTCTTGAATCTTGGGTTTTGTCTATTATGCAAGTATTCTTGTTCAACATTTCTCTTGTTAGAGTAATGTCATGGGCTTGTCTCATGTGATTCCTAGGGGCACCAGATTGAAGATGGCATGTCAAACGCCTCGTCAGCTTGGTCGACGTCATACCTATGTACTTACATTGAAGGTTACATCCTTCGTGGGGGCAAGTGTACATGTATACAACGCTTGACTGCTGTAGAGGGTTCTCCGTCGGCTTCGGGCTGTTTTTGATAAGGAGTTCGGAAGTCTTCTTGGTTTTGTAGAATATTATCAGGTTTATGTTTTGGTTAGGAGTAGTGCTTTTTACTCCTTTACGGATTATTTCTTTCATTATTCTTTCCTCTTTTATATGTTCACTGTGCATGGTTGATTTGTAATATAATTTTATTGGGGGTGTTGTGGTTTCTGTTCTAGGTTCTGAATTATACCAACGGTCCAAGTGTCTTCTTATAGCAGCGTTTATTTCCGCGTTGCTATATCCGTTGTTCACCAATACCTGAGTTACTCTTTCAAACTCTCTACTCACGTTGCTCCATTCAGAGCAGTGGGTAAGCACTCGACGAATATAAGCATTGAGAACACTGGCTTTGTATCTTTGGGGGCACTCACTTCTACCGTTCAGGCATAATCCTATGTTGGTGGGCTTGGTATATACGTTGGTGCTTAAAGAGGTTCCTGTTTTTGTTATTAGTACATCCAAGAATGGCAGACTGTTATTTTCACTATTTTCATGTGTAAATCGGAGTACTGACTCTCTCTCTAGGTGTCTTTTTAGGTCAATTAGTTCATCTGAGTGTTTTACTATTACGAATATGTCATCTACATAACGGCAGTATACAGTTGGTTTTTGTCTGCTACTGAAGACCCTATCTTCGATGGTTCCCATATAAAAATTAGCAAATAAAACTCCTAAGGGGGAGCCCATTGCTACTCCGTCTATTTGTAAATACATGTCTCCTTGTGGACTGATGAAAGGGGCTTCCTTTGTACATGCTTCGAGAAGACTTTTCAAGTGTGGCTCAGGTATGTCTAATTTGGGGGTGCTCTCGTCTCTGTATACTCTGTCCAGTATCATTCCTATGGTTGTGTCGACTGGGACGTTGGTAAAAAGGGATTCAACGTCCAGGGAAGCGATGATTCCATCGGGCTGGGTAGATTTGATCAATTCTAGGAAATCTGCTGATGATTGTAGACTAAACTTACTTGGAGTGTATGGAGTTAGGAGTTCATTGAGTTTCTTTGCCAGGTGATAAGTTGGGGTTGGTATTTGGCTGATTATAGGGCGTAGTGGGTTACCTGGTTTATGCGTCTTAACATTGCCGTAGGCATATCCTAAGCCATAGTCGCCTTGAAGTTTATTGAAATGCACACTACCTTTCTTTGCGTTGATTGCTGTAATTGTTTTGTTTACTTTCCGCTTAAGGTCTTCTACGGGGTTCCTCGTGATTCGTTGAAATTTGGAGTCGTCACTTAGGATGTCGCTAATTTTGTTCATGTATTCATGGGTAGGAATCAATACATATGCTGCTGTTTTGTCGGCTTTTCTTATTGTTACGTCTTTCAGATTTTTTAGTTGTTTCGCTGCTTCTTTGAGTCGTGGGGTTAAGATTGTAGATGAATATGTTCCTCGTTTTTTCCCTGCTTCTGCAAGTAGTTCAGCTTGAAGTGTGTCAGTGGTGATGACTTTTTTGTTGTCTTCTAGCTTATGGATATCGTCCAGAAGCATTTCGATTTCCAGGCGTTTTTGATGCATCTTTGGTTTAGATAAGAATTGACAATTTAGACCAAGATTTAAGAGGTCTCGTTGGTCCTGGGTAAGATCATAAGAAGTCAGGTTAAAGTACCCATCTTTAGGACGAGGGATTTTTAGCTGTCCACCGTTTAGGGATGTTAACTTACGGAGTGTCTTTGTTTCTACAAGAGTTTTATGTTGTTGTTTCAGGTTAAATAGTTCACTGTTGATGGTTTGCTTGAGTTGGATAGGGATGTCGTACTGGGTCCATTTGTTTAACAGATGCTCCGCCTGCTCTATAAAGGTTTGGAGGGCTTCCTTCTTCTTGTTTAGTTCGTAATAGTAAAAGACTCAGATGAACTAATTGACCTAAAAAGACACCTAGAGAGAGAGTCAGTACTCCGATTTACACATGAAAATAGTGAAAATAACAGTCTGCCATTCTTGGATGTACTAATAACAAAAACAGGAACCTCTTTAAGCACCAACGTATATACCAAGCCCACCAACATAGGATTATGCCTGAACGGTAGAAGTGAGTGCCCCCAAAGATACAAAGCCAGTGTTCTCAATGCTTATATTCGTCGAGTGCTTACCCACTGCTCTGAATGGAGCAACGTGAGTAGAGAGTTTGAAAGAGTAACTCAGGTATTGGTGAACAACGGATATAGCAACGCGGAAATAAACGCTGCTATAAGAAGACACTTGGACCGTTGGTATAATTCAGAACCTAGAACAGAAACCACAACACCCCCAATAAAATTATATTACAAATCAACCATGCACAGTGAACATATAAAAGAGGAAAGAATAATGAAAGAAATAATCCGTAAAGGAGTAAAAAGCACTACTCCTAACCAAAACATAAACCTGATAATATTCTACAAAACCAAGAAGACTTCCGAACTCCTTATCAAAAACAGCCCGAAGCCGACGGAGAACCCTCTACAGCAGTCAAGCGTTGTATACATGTACACTTGCCCCCACGAAGGATGTAACCTTCAATGTAAGTACATAGGTATGACGTCGACCAAGCTGACGAGGCGTTTGACATGCCATCTTCAATCTGGTGCCCCTAGGAATCACATGAGACAAGCCCATGACATTACTCTAACAAGAGAAATGTTGAACAAGAATACTTGCATAATAGACAAAACCCAAGATTCAAGAAGATTACAAATTCTTGAGGCAATTCACATAAGAATAGAGCGACCTACCATGAACACCCAAATCACGGAACTATTTACTCTACCCACCATGAGAGTAAGGACAAGACAAGAACATATCGATGCCAACACAGAAGACAATGTCCAACATAACAGGCCAATTACACTGGATTAATCTTTGTGTTTAGATAGGAGATGCCTCGTATGGGCCAATAAGCCTTCTGCAGCCCCTATGTTTATCCCTTATGTATCCCCCCATGTTTTTCACCTTCATTGTATTATCACCTGACCTAATGCGGGTATAAAATCAACTAGTATTGTAAGATCTGTTCACTTGAGAATGAACCATGGAGGTTCGAAACGTCGTGCAAATTATACAAATAAGTGTAATACACTCTATAGTAAATCACTTCTTTTCTTCACCTTAAAAGTACGAAAATGAGTTTTGGAGAACTCCTATTCCAATTAAGCCCTGATGCTAAGCAAATAGTTAGAGGGATAGAAGCCCTAAACCAGAAAATAATAAATACAGAATATGCGGTCATATTCAATGAAACATGTTTGAAAGAAAACCTGCTGCCAGTATACACCAATATATATATATATATATATATATATATATATATATATATATATATATATATATATATATATATTGGAGCAGTTTCCTTAGACTGTTAAGGAAACAGTCTAAGGAAACTACTCCAAGCTTGTACTAAAGAGGCACCCTTCTTGAGCCCGGATGGACACATGTATAAGCAAGTAGATGGGGTCGCCATGGGTTCTCCCCTAGGTGTCCTGTTTGCAAACTTCTACATGGGTACCATCGAGCAAAAAGTCTTAGTCGACATGAACTTGAAACCGGCCATATACTGCAGGTATGTTGACGACATTTTTACACAGGTACCTGATGTCAGACATCTGCAGGAGCTGAAGGAGGCATTTGAGCAGAATTCTGTGTTGCGTTTCACTTACGAGATGGAGAAGGATGGGAAGCTGCCCTTTCTAGATGTAACAGTCATGGAAAGGAGCGGAGTTTTCCACACTGCAGTCTACACTAAGGAAACAAACATAGGAATGTGCCTGAATGCCAACAGTGACTGCCCTGACAGGTACAAGAGGAGTGTTGTTAACGCATATGTCGACCGTGCCCTCAGTCACAGCTCAGAATGGAAGCAAGTCGACGAAGAACTCTGTAGGGTAAGGCAGGTCCTAGTCAACAACGGCTTCTCCAATGGTTTTGTTGAAGACATCATAAGAAGGAAAGTGAAACGCCATGCAACCTCTGAAGAGACAACCAACACAACACCTATACCCCCTATTAGACTATTTTACAGGAACTTCTTTTCCACAGCTCATAAAACGGAGGAAAGGGTCCTGAAAGATATTGTTAATAGAAACGTTATCCCTACAGACAAAAATCAGAAGATACAACTGACGATTTACTATAAAACCAGAAAAACGGCCAGCCTACTCATGAGAAACTCTCCAGACACAAAACAGAACGCTTTAAAAGAGACCAACGTCGTCTATGCCTTCAAATGCCCTCTTGGGGACTGTAAGCTCCAAAAAAAAATGATATAGGCAAGACAACAACATCTCTTTCCAGGCGTTTACAACGCATAAGCAACAGGGCTCCATTAAGAAACATAATCTCTTCCCACAAACAAACCATCGCCAGAGAAATCTTAGCAAACAACACAGAAATCATCGATAGATACAGCGATAGCAGGCGGCTTGACGTCTGCGAGGCACTACATATCAAGAAGTCAACACCAGCAATCAACAGCCAATTAATGCACAACTATATTCTACCCACTTCAAGACTCCGCTCCAATATAGAAGCATCAAGAAATATGGACCAATAGGCTTTTTACAATTACTTCCATTCAATACCCATTGTTTCGTGTTCTGTCTTGTGTTTGAATTTAATACCCATTGTTTCGTGTTCTGTCTTGTGTTGGAATTTAATACCTATTGAATACCCATTGTTGAAAGTTCGTTTTTCACCTCATCCACCTCACCCAAATGTAGATATAAACCTCGAAGATGTGTAAAGCTCTATTCAGTTTCAGTTGTGTGTTTGTAAACTAAAGTCTTTGAAAATGTAATAAGTTTTACGAAACGCGCTCAAGTGTCGCGTCAGACTAGAAATAAAAATGAATTTTGGAGAATTGATCTTTGAATTACCATCAACAGTGAAAAGAAACATAAGTGAGATAGAGAAAATTCGTGTTAGAATTATTATTCTTACTTTTTCGGTCATATTTAATAATATATGTCTACAGGAAAGACTGCTACCAAAATATACTAATATATATATATATATATATATATATATATATATATATATATATATATATATATATATATATATATATATATATATATATATATATATATATATATATATATTACATATACATATATGGTGTTTGAGAAAGGGATGCGTGAGAGGATGTTGGTTAGGTTGAGGCAGTAATAACATGCCATTATTCTTGCTAAGCCTCATTCATCTTCTTACATTGTCAGCGAAGTATTATATTTTTATTTTGAACATTACAGTCATCGCCGGTTCCGGAAAGTGAATCGTGCGAGAACATTGATGATATCAGGGATTCCCGCCAGGCTCGGGGCGTGCTCACAGGAGTGTCCCGCGGGCCGTGCTCACAGGAGTGTCCCGCGGGCCGTGCTCACAGGAGTGTCCTGCGGGCCGTGCTCACAGGAGTGTCCCGGGGGCCGTGCTCACAGTGTCCCGCGGGCCGTGCTCACAGGAGTGTCCCGCGGGCCGTGCTCACAGGAGTGTCCCGCGGGCCGTGCTCACAGGAGTGTCCCGCGGGCCGTGCTCACAGTGCCCCGCGGGCCGTGCTCACAGAGTGTCCCGCGGGCCGTGCTCACAGAGTGTCCCGCGGGCCGTGCTCACAGAGTGTCCCGCGGGCCGTGCTCACAGAGTGTCCCGCGGGCCGTGCTCACAGTGTCCCGCGGGCCGTGCTCACAGTGTCCCGCAGGCCGTGCTCACAGTGTCCCGCGGGCCGTGCTCACAGTGTCTCGCGGGCCGTGGATGGACTTTGATTCTTTGCTTGGTGTAAGGGCTGAGGAATTATGAAGAAGATGACGTGACAGGGGCCTGATAGCTGAGGGGCCAGCACTCGGGATTCGTCGTCCTGAGGTTCCGGGTTCGATCCCGGTGGAGGCGGAAACACATGGACAGATTATCTTTCACCCTAATGCCCCTGTTTACCTAGCACTGAATAGGTACCTGGAAGTTAGAAAGCTGCTACGGTTTGCTTCCTGGTGGTGTGTAACAAAAGGGTGGTCTGGTCAAGGACCGGGCCGCGCGGGACGCGAAGCCCCGAAATCATCTAAAGATATCCTCAAGATAAAGATTCAAACCTGCACACTAAGTACTCACACAGGCCGTCCTCATAAACAAAAGCCAAAGTCCGTTCTATCCACGCGCCTCCGTGTCGGAACGGTTGCAAATACAGGGCACAGACTTCTATGTGTCTCTTGTAGCAGCATCAGTTTTGATAGATTCTCCGGATAGCCGAAGATTGACAATCTTCTGTTTATGAATGGAAAACGGTGTGTTTTATGAATGGAGTCGTGTGTTAACACGACTCACAACTGATGACGTTCGAACAATTCTTGAACAGTACACAGTACAGAGACATCACACTAACATGTATCAATGCGAAAATCCGTAGGAGCCGTGATGAGGATTCGAACCTATACGGTTGATATTCCCCGGCACACGCACCAGACAACCAGGCCACGACATAGTCAAAAGGATTGTATCCTGGAGTTCTACTGAACCCTCGAGGATTTCCGAGGCTTCCACTGAAGCCAAACTTGAGTTTCGCACAATCGCCAGAGTGCATAAGGATTAATAAGGGCACGGAAATAATTGTGCCCTTATCTAGCTTCAGATAACTCAACAATATCACGATTCTCAATATTTTTAATGTTTTTCGTTACGTACAGTAACAAAAGTTTTGTAAAAGTCATGGTGCACATCGCAATCCTTTCCACTATAAACTGCCGCAAAAAAAAGTTTTTCAGGCAGTTGAATAAAGGAAAGGATTGAATGAAGAGTGAAAAGTAAATAATTATCTAAAGAAGGCACCAAGCCGGGAAGGCTATGTAGCACCATAATATGTGCGGGATAATCATAGGGAGCTGAATATCACTAAGGATGCCAATATGAGAACAAACACACATAAGGCAAGAATTCTATCGAAGGACAAGTGACCGCGAGGGACGGTCGGGAAGCAAGACACACGGACGTCTTGGACGTCAGGAGATGAAGAGTGAAATGAAAATTGTCAAAATTGCGAAGGAATGAAAACAAATTGTCAATCATGAGCGACCTTTAGTAAACCGGTGTTGTGAATCATTTATTAATGTGATAGGTCAGTTGCCCGGCAGTGCCTGGGTCTCTCTCTCCACCACTCTCCCTCTCCTCCACTTTATCAACCCTCTCCCTCTCCCTCTCCTCCACTCTCTCCATCCATTTTCCTCTCCTCCACTTTTCCCACCCCTTTCCCTCTCCTCCACTCTCCTCCCTTCCCCCCCCCTCTCTCTCTCTCTCTCTCTCTCTCTCTCTCTCTCTCTCTCTCTCTCTCTCTCTCTCTCTCTCTCTCTCTCTCTCTCTCTCTCTCTCTCTCTCTCTCTCTCTCTCTCTCTCTCTCTCTCTCTCTCTCACTCTCACTCTCACTCTCTCTCTCTGTCTCTCTCTGTCTCTCTCTGTCTCTCTCTGTCTCTCTCTCTCTCTCTCTCTCTCTCTGAGAACATTCGATAATTATGAACAGCTGAAAACGGTTAAAATCTCTCTGGTAAACAGGACCCTTACTTCACACTTCACAGTCTCGCTGGGATTCCCCACATGAGCCGATTATCCATCACAGGGAGCAACTGGGCTGAGTATGACATCGCCTATGGCAGTCCCTTAACATTTGCTTGTAATGTTTAAAAGTTGAGTCACGCTAGCCACAAGTCCTTGACCTCCCTCCTAGGACTGACAAACAAACACACAGATGTTCTTCTATGAACAGAGAAGATAATTCTTAGAGGAGAAGGAGAATAGAAGAGAATATGCACAGAGAAGAAAATAATCCAAAAAGTACATAGAAGATATTCTCCTCTATGGTCGTATATTATTTCAAGAATTAGACAAGCGGCTTTTGCGATTATCGATTCAACCAGTTTTCCCGCAATTGACATGAGGCTAATTGGTCAATAGTTCGATGCATTTGATCTGTCTTATTAACAATTTATACCATGAACAACCCTCTACGGGTCCGCCACTTTGCTCTACTCTGTTGATTTATTAAAAATGCAGCACGAGTTCTGACGAAGCCTTCACTACATACTTTACACAGCCTGACTCACCTCGTCCGCCCTCTGGGCACTTGTTTGCCTGGAATTGTTTATGTTTGCTTAACAACTTCCTCCCAGGACACCACTACACTTGTCTACCTGTCCACTTCCACTCAAGTATAGATATGAGCAGATGAAGTAGTTCTCTAGCAAGTAGTCTTGTACCCTGCATGTAACCAATGTTGTAACCCTTTTTGTGTAATGAAATTTTAAAATAAAGTTAGATATATATACACACACACTAAAGAATTGGGGTGGTAGGAGAAGAAAATATCGAAGTGTTCAATGAGGATCCACAAGGTCTTCTCTGAGTACTCATTATTTTCTTCTCCGAGGCTATGGGTCCCTACACTTGCACTATAGACAAAATATGTATTACAAATTCTACTAATTTCTTTGTCATTATCATTTACCTGACCTGTCTCATTTTTCAGTGGGCGCCGTCTGTTCCGTAACTGTTTGATGTAACTGAATAGTGTGGCAAGTGTTCGTGCTCCGTGTGACTGTCTCGAGGACCACTGCTCAACGTGAGCCCGTCCTGCCGTATATAAGGGCACCAGAATCACCACAAATGATGGAAGAATGATGTAAATATTAAGAGAGGCAAACAGAAACATACTGTCCGTCTCACAGGGACTACATGAAGGGTGAGGTTAGTGTGAGGGGTCACCCTGGTGCTCACAGTGAAGGGTGAGGTTAGTGTGAGGGGTCACCCTGGTGCTCACAGTGGAGGGTGAGGTTAGTGTGAGGGGTCACCCTGGTGCTCACAGTGAAGGGTGAGGTTAGTGTGAGGGGTCACGCTGGTGCTCACAGTGAAGGGTGAGGTTAGTGTGAGAGGTCACCCTGGTGCTCACAGTGAAGGGTGAGGTTAGTGTGAGAGGTCACCCTGGTGCTCACAGTGAAGGGTGAGGTAAGTGTGAGGGGTCACGCTGGTGCTCACAGTGAAGGGTGAGGTTAGTGTGAGGGGTCACGCTGGTGCTCACAGTGAAGGGTGAGGTTAGTGTGAGGGGTCACCCTGGTGCTCACAGTGAAGGGTGAGGTTAGTGTGAGGGGTCACCCTGGTGCTCACAGTGAAGGGTGAGGTAAGTGTGAGGGGTCACCCTGGTGCTCACAGTGAAGGGTGAGGTTAGTGTGAGGGGTCACGCTGGTGCTCACAGTGAAGGGTGAGGTTAGTGTGAGGGGTCACCCTGGTGCTCACAGTGAAGGGTGAGGTTAGTGTGAGGGGTCACCCTGGTGCTCACAGTGAAGGGTGAGGTTAGTGTGAGAGGTCACCCTGGTGCTCACTGTGAAGGGTGAGGTTAGTGTGAGGGGTCACGCTGGTGCTCACAGTGAAGTGTGAGGGGTCACCCTGGTGCTCACAGTGAAGGGTGTGGTAAGTGTGAGGGGTCACGCTGGAGAAGGATGCGGGTGTGCTCTGTGGAGTGTGGTGGCGGGAGGAGGCGAGGCGTGAGGTGTTTATATAAAGGTTGAGAGGCTGCCTCCCGGTGTCTCCAGCACTCTGCTCTCGCCACCTCCAGCAACACCTCTTCCTCCTGACACGCTCCTGCAGCAGACTGTGTCGCAGACCATCCCAGACCCCTGCAGCAGACCCCTGCAGCAGACCCTCCCAGATCCCTGCAGCAGACTCTGCCCTTGCATAACGCCTTCAGTGCGGTCAACACCGCCCTCAGATGTCCAGGTACTCTTCACTTACACGAAGCTCAACATAAGGTAGAAGTTGGTACATTTTGTATATAGAGAAATTTGGTGAGATTGGATCAGTGTGATTGTTGTGGTATGTACGTGGTTCTCTCTCCTGCCAGCAGGCTGCTCCTCCTCCAGGCGGTGCTGGTGGCGTTGGTAGCCCTGGTCAACGGCAACTATGGCTACACTGGTCATCGTCCAGCCCATGGCTACTCCCAGGTCAGTCTCCTAGCTCAGTCATCACTGGTCAGTCTCCTAGCTCACAGTCATCACTGGTCAGTCTCCTAGCTCAGTCATCACTGGTCAGTCTCCTAGCTCAGTCATCACTGGTCAGTCTCCTAGCTCAGTCATCACTGGTCAGTCTCCTAGCTCAGTCATCACTGGTCAGTCTCCTAGCTCAGTCATCACTGGTCAGTCTCCTAGCTCAGTCATCACTGGTCAGTCTCCTAGCTCAGTCATCACTGGTCAGTCTCCTAGCTCACAGTCATCACTGGTCAGTCTCCTAGCTCACAGTCATCACTGGTCAGTCTCCTAGCTCAGTCATCACTGGTCAGTCTCCTAGCTCAGTCATCACTGGTCAGTCTCCTAGCTTAGTCATCACTGGTCAGTCTCCTAGCTCAGTCATCACTGGTCAGTCTCCTAGCTCACAGTCATCACTGGTCAGTCTCCTAGCTCACAATCATCACTGGTCAGTCTCCTAGCTCACAGTCATCACTAGTCAGTCTCCTAGCTGAGTCATCACTGTTCAGTCTCCTAGCCCAGTCATCACTGGTCAGTCTCCTAGCTCACAGTCATCACTAGTCAGTCTCCTAGCTCACAGTCATCACTAGTCAGTCTCCTAGCTCACAGTCATCACTGGTCAGTCTCCTAGCTCACAGTCATCACTGGTCAGTCTCCTAGCTCACAGTCATCACTGGTCAATCTCCTAGCTCACAGTCATCACTGGTCAGTCTCCTAGCTCACAGTCATCACTGGTCAGTCTCCTAGCTCACAGTCATCACTAGTCAGTCTCCTAGCTCACAGTCATCACTAGTCAGTCTCCTAGCTCACAGTCATCACTAGTCAGTCTCCTAGCTCACAGTCATCACTGGTCAGTCTCCTAGCTCACAGTCATCACTAGTTAGTCTCCTAGCTCACAGTCATCACTGGTCAGTCTCCTAGCTCACAGTCATCACTAGTCAGTCTCCTAGCTCACAGTCATCACTGGTCAGTCTCCTAGCTTACAGTCATCACTAGTCAGTCTCCTAGCTCACAGTCATCACTAGTCAGTCTCCTAGCTCACAGTCATCACTAGTCAGTCTCCTAGCTCACAGTCATCACTGGTCAGTCTCCTAGCTCACAGTCATCACTAGTCAGTCTCCTAGCTCACAGTCATCACTGGTCAGTCTCCTAGCTCACAGTCATCACTAGTCAGTCTCCTAGCTCACAGTCATCACTGGTCAGTCTCCTAGCTCACAGTCATCACTGGTCAGTCTCCTAGCTCACAGTCATCACTAGTCAGTCTCCTAGCTCACAGTCATCACTGGTCAGTCTCCTAGCTCACAGTCATCACTAGTCAGTCTCCTAGCTCACAGTCATCACTGGTCAGTCTCCTAGCTCACAGTCATCACTGGTCAGTCTCCTAGCTCACAGTCATCACTAGTCAGTCTCCTAGCTCACAGTCATCACTAGTCAGTCTCCTAGCTCACAGTCATCACTAGTCAGTCTCCTAGCTCACAGTCATCACTGGTCAGTCTCCTAGCTCACAGTCATCACTAGTCAGTCTCCTAGCTCACAGTCATCACTGGTCAGTCTCCTAGCTCAGTCATCACTGGTCAGTCTCCTAGCTCACAGTCATCACTGGTCAGTCTCCTAGCTTAGTCATCACTGGTCAGTCTCCTAGCTCACAGTCATCACTGGTCAGTCTCCTAGCTCAGTCATCACTGGTCAGTCTCCTAGCTCACAGTCATCACTGGTCAGTCTCCTAGCTTAGTCATCACTGGTCAGTCTCCTAGCTCACAGTCATCACTGGTCAGTCTCCTAGCTCAGTCATCACTGGTCAGTCTCCTAGCTTAGTCATCACTGGTCAGTCTCCTAGCTCACAGTCATCACTGGTCAGTCTCCTAGCTCAGTCATCACTGGTCAGTCTACTAGCTCACAGTCATCACTGGTCAGTCTCCTAGCTTAGTCATCACTGGTCAGTCTCCTAGCTCAAAGTCATCACTGGTCAGTCTCCTAGCTCAGTCATCACTGGTCAGTCTCCTAGCTCACAGTCATCACTGGTCAGTCTCCTAGCTTAGTCATCACTGGTCAGTCTCCTAGCTCACAGTCATCACTGGTCAGTCTCCTAGCTCAGTCATCACTGGTCAGTCTCCTAGCTCACAGTCATCACTGGTCAGTCTCCTAGCTCAGTCATCACTGGTCAGTCTCCTAGCTCAGTCATCACTGGTCAGTCTACTAGCTCACAGTCATCACTGGTCAGTCTCCTAGCTTAGTCATCACTGGCCAGTCTCCTAGCTCACAGTCATCACTGGTCAGTCTCCTAGCTCAGTCATCACTGGTCAGTCTCCTAGCTCACAGTCATCACTGGTCAGTCTCCTAGCTTAGTCATCACTGGTCAGTCTCCTAGCTCACAGTCATCACTGGTCAGTCTCCTAGCTCAGTCATCACTGGTCAGTCTCCTAGCTCACAGTCATCACTGGTCAGTCTCCTAGCTCAGTCATCACTGGTCAGTCTCCTAGCTCACAGTCATCACTGGTCAGTCTCCTAGCTTAGTCATCACTGGTCAGTCTCCTAGCTCACAGTCATCACTGGTCAGTCTCCTAGCTCAGTCATCACTGGTCAGTCTCCTAGCTCACAGTCATCACTGGTCAGTCTCCTAGCTCAGTCATCACTGGTCAGTCTCCTAGCTCACAGTCATCACTGGTCAGTCTCCTAGCTTAGTCATCACTGGTCAGTCTCCTAGCTCACAGTCATCACTGGTCAGTCTCCTAGCTCAGTCATCACTGGTCAGTCTCCTAGCTCACAGTCATCACTGGTCAGTCTCCTAGCTCAGTCATCACTGGTCAGTCTCCTAGCTCACAGTCATCACTGGTCAGTCTCCTAGCTCACAGTCATCACTGGTCAGTCTCCTAGCTCACAGTCATCACTAGTCAGTCTCCTAGCTCAAAACGTTATCATAAGTCAGTGTTCCTCATATATACACAACCAACAATGACTGGCGGAAATAAACAAAGATCACATGCCAATGTTTTACTGGAGAAATATTCTTACACTGAAAACTGTCATGTTATCACATGTTCTTACACTAACTCTCTTAATATTACCTATTCTTACATCATGTGTAGTTACACTACCTCTTCATATTACTTCTTCATATATTTCATGTTCTTACAACATATACTTACACCACATGTTATTACATTACATGTTCTTCACTGATTGGTTCTGATGTTACATGTTTTAGCACTGCATGTTCTTACACTACATGTTCTTACACTACATGTTCTTACACTGCATGTCTTACACTACATGTTCTTACACTACATTTCCATGGACTACCTAATTTTACATTACATGTTCCTAAACTTCCTATTCCTACACTAAATATTCGAGCATTTCTTGTTCTTATTTTACATGTTCTTACATTACATATTCTTGCATAATGTTCATTTATTTTATGTTTTAATTTTATATGTTTTTACCTTACATGTTCTTATATTATATGTTCTTACACTTCCTATTCCTACATTACATGTTCATACATTTCTTGTTCTTGAATTACATATTCTTACATTATATATTCTTACACTACATGTTCTTACACCACATATTCTTACATCTCAGGCAGTTATATTAAGTTTTCTTATATTGCATGTTCCTAAATTATATGTTCTTCACTACATGTTCTTCACTACATGTTCCTACATTACATGTGCTTACATTTCATCTTCTTGCATGCCATGATCTTACACTACATTTCTTACATTACATGTTCTTACATTGCATATTCTTATATTCCATGTTCTTACACTATATGCTCTTACATTCATGTTTTACACAACAGGTTCATATATAACACTACCAACATCAAATCATATATCAGGTGTCATCCTATCCCCCACTGGATTTTGAAGAAGCCGTGGACAGTATGCCTATGCACTCTGAACCAGGCCCTGATTCTTGGATTTCTATATTCATCAAGAGCTGCAGAAAACCACTATCCACTATTCTTTAGAAAACCACTATTCTTTGGAGACAGCCTAGATACTGGCGTTATCCATGACATAATAAAAACAGCAGAGATAGCAGCACTTCATAAGGGAGGAAATAAGGCAGAGGCAAAAATACAGACCAATACTACTAACATCACACATACTAAAAATCTTTGAAAGAGTGCTAAGAAGTAAGATCACAAAATACATGGAATCCCAGCATCTTCATAACTCTGAACAACATGGGTTCAGAACAGGGCGCTCTTGCCTGTCACAGTTGCTGGACCACTTTGACATGGCATTAGATGCCATGGAAGACAAAAAGCCTGATGTAATTTACACCGATTTCGCAAAAGCCTTCGACAAATGTGACCATGGTGTTATTGCACACAAAATACGTTCAAAAGGAATTACAGGAAAAATAGGCAGATGGATCTACAATGTTCTGAATAACAAAACCCAATGTGTAATAGTCAACAAAATAAAATCCAGCCCATCAACCGTGAAGAGCTCAGTTCCTCAGGGTACTGTGCTTGCTCCAGTACTTTTTCTCCTTATATCGGACATAGACAAGGACACAACCTATAGCTCTGTATCTTCCTTTGTAGATGCCACTAGGATCTTCATGAGAGTGGACAACATAGAGGACACGGCAAACCTCCAAATCAGCTGTAAACCAGGTCTTTCTTTGTGCTACAGAAAATAATATGGTGTTTATCGAAGATAAGTTCCAGCTCAGGCGCTGCCGAAAAAAATGGGTGTACTCATGTCGGAAGACCTTACACAATAAAGTAGCCGTCACAACTGCAGGAAAAATGACAAGCTGGCTAACAAAAACCTTTCACACTAGAGATGCTATACCAATGATGATACTTTTCAAGACGCTAGTGCTCTCTAGAGTGGAGTACTGCTGCACAATGACAGCCCCTTTCAAAGCTGGAGAAATTGCTGACCTGGAGAGCATGCAGAGATCCTTTACTGCTAGAATCCACTCAGTAAAACATCTAAATTACTGGGATTGATTAAAAAGCCTAAATCTGTACTCCCTTGAGCGCAGGCGGGAGAGATACAAGATAAGTTACAAACCACATGGGATCAGACGACGTGGCAGGATGTGCAGACTACTCCCGTTGAACATGAGAGGTGCAATAGGTAATCTGAGAGAGAACTATCAACATCAGAGGCCCGAGACTGTTCAATACGCTTCCACTTTACATAAGAGACATAACTGGCCGACCCCTCACTGTGTTCAAGAGAGAACTTGATAAGCACCTCCAAAGGATACCTGATCAATCAGGCTGTGACTCATATGTCAGGCTGCAGGCAGCTGCGTCCAACAGACTGGTTGACCAGTCCAGCAACGAGGAGGCCTGGTCGAGGACCGGGCCGTGAGGACGCTAAGCCCTGAAACCATCTCTAGGTAACCGCAAGGTAAGGTAACCTCAAGGTATAACATGTTCTTATACTACTAACATTATCTGTCTTACATTACATGTTCTTATATTACCCGTTCTTATATTACATGCGCTTTCATTAAGTGTTCTTACATTAAGTGTTCTTACATTAAGTGTTCTTACATTAAGTGTTCTTACATTACATGTACATACACAACATTTTCTTACAATACATCTTCTTATATTACATGTTCTTACTCCACATGTTCTAACACCACATTTTCTTCATTAAGTGTTCTTATGCTGTATGTTCTTACATTACATGTTCAAATATTACAGGTTCTTACTCCATATGTTCTTACACGACATGCTCTTCATTAAGTGTTCTTACACCATATGTTCTTACAGAAAATGTTCTTACACTTCATGTTCTAACACTACATGTTCTTGCACTATTTGTTCTCACACTACATGTTCTTATATTACATGTTCTAACATTACATGTTCTTACATTACATATTCTATGGGTATTTACATTTTATGATCTTACATTACAAATTCTTTCATTAAATGTTCTTACACACCAAGTACTTGTACTGCATATTCTTACATAACAAATTCTATCACTACATCTTCTTACACTACACTTTTTTATAGAACATGTTCTTAAGCATGTGTCTTACATTTCTTGTTGTTGCATTATATGTTTTTTTTTTACTGCGTGTTCTTATATTGTATGTTCTTACATTGCAAGTTCATATATTGTTTGTTCTTACATTACATGTTCTTACCTTACTCGTTCTTACATTACACGTTCTTACACTACATGTTCTTATCGTACATCTTCTTTCATTGATTGTTCTTACATTGCATATTCATATATTCCATGTTCTTGCACTACATGTTCTTACATTACATGTTCTTAAATTCCATGTTCCTGCATTTCATGTCCTGATACTACAGGTCCTTTCATTACATCTTCTTACATTACATTCTTACTTTCCCTGTTCTTACATTTCATGTTCTTACACTACATGTTATTTCATTCATGTTTTACAGTTCATGTTCTTATGTTACATGTTGTTACATATCATGTCCTAACGTTATCTAACTGTTATTACATTACATGTTCTAATGACACAGGTTCTTACATTACATATTCTTATATTTATAAGTTTTTGCATAACATATTCTTACTTATGAGTTTTTGCATAACATATTCTTACTTATGAGTTTTTGCATAACATATTCTAATGTCACATTTTCTTACATTAAGTCTTCTCACACTGCATGTTCTTACATTATAAGTTCTTGTATTACATGTTCTTACTTTACATGTTCTTACTTTACATGTTCTTAAATTAAGTAAGCAAATATCACAAGACGGCACCAAGCCGGGGATGAGAACTATCAGGAGAAAGTGCCAAGCCATTTTACTACCATATAGCACTGGGAAGGGATCAGGATAAGGATTTGGGATAGGGCGCTAAATATCATTAAGTATGCCAATGCGAGAACAGAAACGCATAAGGCGAACGATATCAAAAGTATCCGATTTGCCAAGAATTCTATCGAGGGACAAGTGACTGCGAGGGACGGTCGGGAAGCAGGTTCGTCCTGGAAGTCAGGATATTCAATAAGGATATGAAGGACTGTAAGAGGGACACTGCAATTTGGACAATAAGGAGCAGCGTGACGCACCATTAAGTGTCCGTGAGTTAAGCGAATATGGCCTATACGCAACCTTACCAGAGCCGTTTCCCACTGCTGGTTACGGTGGTAGGAGGAAGGCCATGGGGACACACTACTCTTAAGAGCACGCAGTTTGTTACCAGTAACAGACGACCAACAACCCTGCCAACGGGTAAGGATAGAGGAATGAATAACTGGGTAAAAGTCGGTATAAGGAATACTTGTACGGGAGATGAGACAAGTGCGGATAGCTTCCATAGCGGCAGCGTCTGCACCCTCATTTAAGGACACACCACTATGGCTGCGAACCCAGCAAAACTCCACTGTCTTAAGTCTACTGGAGATAAGAAACAACCAATGTTGAATCTCGACTACCACTGGATGGACTGGATTAAAGGACTCCAGAGCCATGAGGGCGCTGCGAGAGTCAACTACAGCAACAAAGGAAGATTGAGAGCGAGAAAGCAGTTGACGAAGATCATAGACAATAGCATAAAGTTCTGCCATGAAGATGCTAGTGTCTGGAGGGAGGCGATACATACAGGTGTGGTCAGGAAAAAACAACAAAGTAGCCTGCACCGTCTGCGGACTCAGATCCACTGGTGAAGACGTAAATGGAGTGGGAGTGTGAAGAAAAGTAATCAAGGAAAAGGTGTTTCAGAACTGTAGGAGGGGTAAAAGCTTTAGTCACGTGGGTCAGGGTTTTACATGAGTTACGATGTCCACGGGGGCAAGGACGGAACAACATGAGGAGAAATATTGGTAACACTAACGAAAAAGAATTTTGTAGGTGAGACAACTGGACAAAAAGAGGTAGGTGGTGAAGGGGGAACAGGGACCACAGAAGGGGTAAAAGTCAAGGCACGACATAGGCCAGAATGAGGGTGTTTTGAGGACTGCACCAGGACGTGAAGACATTAACGATCACGGCGGTCCTGGAGAGATAGGACGCTGGTTTCAACATACAGGCTGAGGGCAGGAGTCAAACGAGCGGCACCAGAGCTGAGGCACAACCCAGTATGGTGCAGAGCATCAAGACGGCGAAGAGTAGAAGGAGAAGCAGACGAGTAACCAGGGCAAACATAATTGAGTTTAGAAGGTACGAGAGAAAAATGTAAAGAGAGAAACGTGCGCCTATCCGCTCCCCAAGAATTATGGGACAAGCCCTTTAATAGGTTAAGGGCCTTAGAGCATTTAACTCGGAGGTAAGAGATATAGGGTGACCATGACAAATGTATGTCAAACATTAACCCCAAAAGCTTAGCGGAATCCCTGTACACAAGGCGATGACTATAAAGTGACAAAAAAGAACGAAGAACTACCTGCTTCCAAGAAAAAGTCATAGCACCAGTCTTAGTTGCAGAGAACTTGAAGCCATGATTGGTGGCTCAAGACGACACGGTATCAATCGTAAGTTAAAGCCATCGTTGAAGGAAAGGCGAGTCATCACCCCGACAGCAAAGGATAAGTTCATCGACATAGAACGCTGAGTAGATGCCAGAGGAAAGAAAACAGAGACCATAGAGGGCAACAAGGAAGACAGTAGTGCTCAGAACTACTACTAGAACACACTACTAGTATGTACCTTGTACACCTTGGGGTACCTTGGGGTACCAGTGTACCTTGGGGTACACCTTCGTATTGCCGTAAAGAGGCAGAGAGAGTGGTACCAAGCCTCACTCTAAAGGAACGACTAGAGAGGAAACCTTGTAGGAAGAGAAGGAGATTACTACGAAAGCCAAAAAGAACGACGTTGGGACAGAATATGTTATCTCCAGGTGGTGTTGCATGCCTTTTCCAGGTCAAAAAGGACAGCAACAACGGAGGTCTTCGGCGCAAAAGCAGTTCGAATATAGACCTCCAAGTTCACCAAGACATCAGTTGTGCTGTGGCACTTGCGAAAGTCAAATTGAGAAACGGTGAGATGATGATAGTGTTCCAAGAAGCACATCAGACAGACATTGACCACACACTTAAAGAGTTTGCAAACGCAACTCATGAGATCAATGGAGTGGAAGTCCGTAGGGGATGTCCCTAGAGATCCAGGTTTCCGAATAGAAAGAACCACCGCCTGCAGCCAGTCCTAGGGAACTGACGACGACTCCCAGATACGGTTATACAGATTTAGTAAATACCGTGACTCACAAGGAGGGAGATGACAAAGAATGGATTTGGATCGCCTCAAAACTTCCTTTAACCGCAAACTAAGACAGCTCTCTAGTCTTTGTCCTCCTGACTTTGATCTCATTAAACGTTTCCGTGTCATCTGCCCTTCTCTTCCTTATTTCTATGGTCTTCCTAAGACTCATAAACCTGGTGTTCCTCTTCGTCCTATCATTTCTTCACGGGGCTCTGTCAGCTATCCTCTTGCCTCCTGGCTCGCTAAAACCCTGACACCTTACCTTGGCACTTTTTTCCCTGCCCACCTTCGTCATTCTCAGGACTTCATAGAAAGACTGCGCCTGCAGCCCTCTTGCAAGATGGTTAGTCTTGATGTCGACTCACTGTTTACTAATGTTCTGCTCGATGACGTTCTCTCTTTCCTTAGACAGAAGGCGTCAGAGGGCCTCCTTCCTCTCCCACTTCCCACTGACGTTTTCCTCGATCTCATTAGACTCTGTGTTGACTCTAACTCTTTCTCTTTCAACGGTAAATATTACACTCAAACTTTCGGTGTCGCTATGGGTTTCCCCTCTCTCCCCTGTTCTTGCTAATTTCTACATGGAATACTTCGAAACTGTTCTTCTTCCTTCTATTGATACTCGTCCCTCTCTCTGGCTTCGCTATGTTGATGACATTTTTGCTTTATGGCCTCATGACCTTAGTCTTTTCCAGCCTTTCCTCTCCTCTCTTAACAATCTGGCTCCTTCTATCCATTTCAAAGTTGAGTGGGAATCTAATTCCCTCCTTCCTTTTCTTGATGTTCATGTTCACAGCTCTGTGTCTGGGTTCTCTTTCTCTGTCTACCGCAAACCCATGCATAGTGGCATGTACATTCACCTCTTTTCCTACCATCGTCATTCTGTTAAGAAAAGTGTCCTCGTCTCTCTCTTCCTCCGCGCTCTACGCATCAGCGACCCTCAGTTTCTTGATTCTGAAATTGCCTTTATCTACAAATCATTCTCTCGCCTTGGTTACCCTTTGTATTATATCAACTGTGCCTACTCTCAAGGTAAACGAAATTTCTTTCATCCTAAACCTGCTTTCAACACTAGTAGCACTATACTATGCCTTCCCTTCATATCTGAATTCAAAACTTTTACCAATACCTTTCGTCCTCCTGACATTAAACTCGCCTTTCGACAAACTAACACACTTCGTAGCAATCTAGTTCACACTGCTCCTCCTGCTTCTAATGCTGCTGGTGTCTACTATATTTCCTGTTCGTCTTGTCCTCTCCAATACTTTGGCGAAACTGGCCGTACACTTAATGACAGACTTAAGGAACACAAAAGAAGTGTTAAGTCTGCAGACACTAACAATGCTCTCTTCTGCCATGTGAGGGATTCTAATCATCCAATTGATTGGTCTTCCTCCAAAATAATCTTTCCTGCCTCTACTCTACACAGACGCCGTCTTGTTGAATCGACTCTTAATACACAATATACCCAACATGAACTTGAGTCCTGGCTTTGTTGCTGTGGACTCTTCCCTTTCACAGTATATACTCAAATGATCTAATATTTCTAACAAACGTGACCCAACATAAGCTTTCCCCCTTCCATTTATCTTTCTTTCTCTTTCCTTTTCTCTCTCTCTTCTCCCTTTTCCTGTTCATTGTCTTCTCCTACGCTCCCTTGCTATTCTCTTCTTACTCCTATTACTATCTCCTTCTCATTCGGTGGTTATAATGGGAGCTGCCTCGTATGGGCCAAAAGGCCCTCTGCAGTTCTTATTATTACTACTATCCCCTCTACTACACCTTACTTTGCTCCTCAGCTTTCTCTTGCCTATTTATTGCTTGTCTGTACTTCCTCATCACAATCGACTTGAGGATGGTCCAGGGCGGACCGAAACGTCGTCGTCCCTTCACCTTCTAGTGTGTGGTCTGGTCAACATGACAAAGCATCTCATATATGAGATGCTTGACTGTCATCTGATCCCGCTAAGTCTCATATGTCTAGGAATGTCTAGGAAAAAAGATTCAAGAACGGCCTTACGATTAAGGAAAGACAGAGGAAGATTAGAACCGGAGCTAACAGTCGAAAAGTGGGAACCTAGTTCGGGCAGGACCGCCACCGGATCCGTCACTAGAGTACCACGGAGGTAATGGACCGGCGGGACATCTGGAAGAAACTTATTCGCTACCTTGTGGATTTTCTTCCAGATCTTGTGCAGAGGAGTATCACACGTAATCGTGGAGACATAAGATTTCCAAATCTCACGTTTAGCTGTACGTATGGTCCAATGAGCCACCACACTCACCTTCCGAAATAAAATAAAAGAAGCGGCCATCTGCTGGCGTCGGTGTTTCTTCCAGGCTTTCTGCTTATAGCGGACAGACCTAGAACAGTCTGCATTCCATCAGGGAACGCACTTCTGCGTGCCCCGGGCGGTAGAGGGGAGGACAGCGCTGAATATGGTGTCATGAAAAAGGAGGAGTACTCGAGGGAGAGACAGCGTGGAGAGGTAGGAGAGAGTAGCATGTAGGGTGAATAGGTTTCAGTCTGCCTTGGTAAACTACCACCTAGGGAAGGAGAAAGAAAGGTGAAAAGAAAAAAAGGTGACAAGGATTGGAAAAGTCACTGTTATGGAGGTCATCATGAACCCGCCACGTGAAATCTAAGTAAAGAGGCGACATCATGAAATCCGACTTGTGCCGATAATTGAAATCACCCAACAGGAGTACAGGCTCTGGTAAGGAGTCCAACAGGTGCCTAAGATTAGGAAGAGAAAGTGGGACATTTGGGTGGAGATAAATGGAACAGACTGAATACCATTTACTCACAAAAGTACGGGCTGCAGGACATTGGATAGGGGACTGAAAAAACAGGGGACTAAGAGAAAATCAGTACGAATGAATAGAGCAATAGAGTTATGGGCCCAGCAAAAGCTGGGAAGGGGGGATAGAGAAAGGAATAACCACATAAGTGACCAGGACGAGCACCAAGCATCGGCTCCTGGAGACATTGCACAATACGATGAAAACTGTGTTATCAGAAGTTGGAGTTCATGAAAGTTGGCATAAAATCCACGAATATTCCATTGAAAAATAGACATTGTCAAAAGGAGAGAGAACAGCAACGGAGAGCAAAGAAGAAACAAAGACAATGAAGAACACAGCTTGTTAAAGAAGATCGGGATCAGGATCAGGATTATTAACATCAGGGTTAGCGGGTCATTGGTGAAATGAGCAAAGACGATGGAATAAAGGGAGCGGGAGAACAGACAGGGTTCGGAGGAGGTGCGAAGCAATGGAGAGGGGGCGGTCTAACCCCTAACCCCCCTAACCTCTCCCCAGCATTAGGGAGACCGCTAACAGGGGTCTCCCCAATGCTGGACAATGCAGCTAAGTGGACAGCTGCATCCTGAGAGGGAGCAGTAATGACACGTGTACCATAAGGGGCGGGGTTAAAAGTAACGCAGGCATCCAGCGAATCAATGAGGTGTTTATGGAGGGAGAAATTGTAAGGAAATGTAGAATCCATATGGTTGAAATCAAAGTATTTAGTCCATGTAGCAAGACCAAACAAGGCGTGGAACGTATTAGCACGTGAAGAAATGGCGAAAGAGCATCTGTGGGGTGGTTGGAGCTAACAACCCCCAGTGATAGTGGGGGTAAAAGGTGCAGTAGTCACAATGAGAGAGGGAGCCACTCTAGGGGACGAGATGGTCACCACTGGGGGCTTGGGGCTCGACCCTACAACAGTGGAGGGAGGGAAGTAGCTTGGTTTGGTCCCAATGTAGCAGGGGCTACAGAGCCTGGTCTTCCATCACAGTCTGACTCGGAGGCCTGGTCACCCACCCCACGAGCCTGGGTAGAGAGGTCGGTTCAATTTCCATATATCATCAATTCTAAAAGTCTTGGGCCTGGTACCTAGCAATACCACCTACCAGGGCAGACAGGGAGGCCTAGTGTGAGTCAGTGCAGGAAGGGTGCGTCGTCCCGAGCGGTGCTCCCCCTTTTTAACAGGGAAGTCCTACTGCTTCGTCCATTATCCCACACTGGTGCAAAGACCCCATTCTTCCTCTTGCTCCAGCCTGGACACCCAACCATCCACTTAGGGCAGTTCCTCGCGGGCGACCCCTTCATCGGGTGGCCCGTTGACTTATAATGTCCCATTACGTTTATGCTCGTTTGCATGTGCAACTCCCAAAGCGGGGCCAGAAAGAGGGTGAAGGCAACCCTCACCAGTTCCAGGGAGGTGAACGGGAGCCCCCTCACCACGACAAGGCAGCACTGAGGGGCTTCTTACATTATGTGTTCTAACACTACACATTCCTACACTACACGTTGGTACACAAAATATTAATATTTTACATGTTCTTGAATTATCTGTTCTTTGCCTACATGTTCCTACAATAAATGCTCTTACACTGCATGTTCTTATATTACATGTTCTTACATTAGATATTCTAACATTAAATGTTCTAATGCCACATATTCTTACACAACATGCTGATGATATTATTGTAGTGTTACTGGCTAACAATGTGCTCTGCCCCCAGGGGTGTCCGACTGAGTACGTCGAAGTTATCGTCACAGAGACGCAGGTGAGTACCACCTCAGGGAACGTCTTGGGGGATTGACATTAGTGTAACTCTGAATCACATAACAATAAAAGAACCTAAGCATTTCTGTAATGTTATGACCTCATGGCATTACAGTAATTAAGCTCAGGTTCTTCTTATTCAGTCACGGATGAGACACATTGTCACAAGCTTGGCTAAAAACAAGGAACAAAAAGTCGCAATTCTTTCCGTTATCAACTGCTTCGCAAATTTTTAATTGAATGAGAGCAAATTTGTCAAACTTGAGCGACTGTTGATTCATGCTGTGAATCCTTTATTAGTCTTCGTTTTTCAAAATATATAAGAATGACTTTTGCGATTATCGAGTAAAGATATTCGCACTCTATATAATTTGGCATAATTTTTTTATCTCTTCTTGATTGTATGATAATACGTTGTTTCATGTGCCCTTCCCCCATTTTAATATATTTAATATATTTTGATTATCTCAAAATATATTATCTCCACCCCATTCTCTCTCCCTCCCTTCCTGCCTTCACTTCTCTTTCCTCCTTCCTATTCTCTCTGCCTCGCATTCTCTATCTCTACTATCCTACCATGCTCTCTCTCTCTCACCCTTCATCACACTCTCCCTATATCCCTCCTATTCTTCCTCCTTCTCTCCCGATCCCTCTCCACTTAACCCAGCCCGTTCTCTCTGCCACGGGGCAAAACATGCTCGAGCAATGTTCATTCATCTTTGTATCAACTTATCGATGTTGAATCAACGTCTATGGCAGTAGAGAAACAAATTGGAAAACACTTTTCACAATCAGTCCCATATTTCAGACTTTATAGGATCGTTGGTTTTCGAGATAGAAGCCAAACCCTACGTAAAGGTCGACCCCAACTAACCTATGACACTCACCATACAATCATACAGCACCTTGCAAAGTTTGTTGAAGCAAGAATCTGGCCTCCAACCTTGGAATGACAAACAGACAGATATTATGTCTTATACATACAAATATTTTTGTGCCCTAATTATTGTTTTAACAAATTATAAGTAGAATCCGCACGAAAATCATCAGACACGTGAGCCACCTCTAGTCAGGTGTCACGTGACACACACCACCCGCTCAGGTCTACACAATCTACTCATCCCAAGAAACTTATCAATCCCCTGTAATCTGCTTTTCGAAAGTCTAGTGGCCTTACAGAGTTTTCTTTCCCAACAATTTGTCCATGCCAGGTTATGTCTAATGTCGTTATAATCATGTTCCCTATGAGTCTCCTTATTTTTAATCAATTTACTAGTGCTTCCTTGCAGGGCAAAACCAAGTCTAGTATATTGTTTTCCTCCCTTTGTTTCGTAATGAATTATTTAAGAAAGCAACTATCCACTATTCAACAACAAAAATTTCTGCCTCTGCATTTCCTGATTTATTGATCCAATAGTTCTATTAAAAGAGTCACCACTAACGTAAGAACTTAGGAAAAAAAGAAGCTGCAAAAGGCCTATTGGCCCATATGTGGCAGCTCCTATTTATGTTCACCCAAACTCATTCAGATATATAAGTCTTGAAACAATCAAGGGGTTAGTCAACGCAAACGTTCTTTGATCTAGATGGTCCAGATATTTCATCCCATAGTTTGCTTTCATCCTATGTATGGTGTTCTGTATAACTATTATTATTAAATATTTGTTATTTGTATTTAACTATAGCCAAATAGTGTCAGTTTTTCCTAGTTTTGATCCCCGCATTGACACTACATTTTAAATTTGCACTAACGTATGTTGCCACTCAGTCTACTCTCTTCATCTCTATGAAATAATTTGAATTCCTTAATTTGATTATCAGCTAATAGTTTAATTTTAACAATTTTCTTCACGTTTTAGTTAGTGTAGTAATATCCAATGTTTCTCTGCAAACTAAAGAATTTGACTCTCCTATTTTGTTTATAAGAAAATGGTTATTTGTATAATTTCTAAATGGTGACCATAAGAATAGAAGAACATAAGACTGGAAACTGCAGAAGGCCTATTAGCCCATACGTGACCGCTCCAATTTTAATCAACCAAGACTCATTCATATATATGTTTAACCTACGCTTTAAACAATAAAGGGATCCCATATCTATTACCCGATAATTGACTCCAAAATCCACAACCCCGTTACTAAATCAGTATTTACTCAGGTCCCTCCTAAATTTAATACTTTATTAATAACACCTTTGTTAAACCCACCCATCAACTTGTTCACTTCAATCTTATTATACCTAACTTCGCCTTTCTAGAGAATGTATATTAATCTTTGTCAATCTCTCTTCATATGAAAGATTTCTAATGTGTGGTATTAACTTTATCATCCAATGCTGGACGTGTTCTGGTGAATTTATATCCATTCTATAGTATAGCCACCAAAACTGAACTGCATAATCTAAAAGGGGCCTAAGAAGAGGAAGATATAGCTGAGAAATAACAGCATGTGTTTTATTATTAACACTTCGAGAAATAAATCCCATTGTCATATTTGCATTATTCCGAAAATGTATGCATTGATTATTTTGGCTTTAAATTTTTACTGATAATAACTCCCAGATTCCTTTCGCAATTTGACATCACAATCTCAACACCATCTAGCTCGTATCTTGTAACTCTAGCATCATTACCAAGCCTCAAAACCTTACATTTGCTAGCATTAAACTCAATCTGCCAACCTTTTGCCCATTTCAAAACCATATTTAGATCGACTTGAAGTGATAATGAGTCTTTTCCCGTGTTTATTTACCTCCCTATTTTTGTATCGTCGGCAAATTTGCATTTATTCCTGCTCAAACCTGAATCTAAATTATTTATATATATTATGAACTAGCTGTACCTGGCCACAGCAACCTTTCCCTCTCTCCCAGTCCTCCTCGCCATTCCCACCCTCCCATCCCCTCGTCCTCCCAACTATTCCTCACTGCCCTGTCCCCTCATCCTCCCAACCATCCCCCAACTCCCCCGTCCTTCGTCCTCCTAACCCTTCCCCACTCCACCATCCCTTCATCCTCCCCATCATCTCCCACTCCCTCATCCCCTCATCCTCCCTGCTATTCCCCCACTTCCCCATCCCCTCGTCCTCACCACCATCCCCTATTCCCCTGTCCCCTTGTCCTCTCCCACCATCCTCCATTTCCCTGTCCCCTCGTCCTCTCCATCCCCAACTCCCCCATCCATTCGTCCTGCCCACCATTACCCCCTCCCCTGTCCCCTCGTCTTCCCCACCATCATCCACTCCCGTCCCCTCATCCTCCCCACCATTCCCCACTCCCTCGTCCGATGCATTCCCAAATTATATGATGTTCCCTTCAGAAAATTGGGAACATCAAATGATCTGATGTTCCATCACTAGAATATTAGAAAAGCAGTTAAAAAAATGAAATGAAAAACAATGAAAAATAAAAAAGTATACTATACTCAGGGAATGAACAGTATAGTAAACAACACAGCTCAATTCCAATGCAATGTCACACAAAATAATTAAATCAAAATGAAAACAATTAAAAATCCATGAAAATTAAATTTATCAACGCAATTGGAAACATTAAAATGGAATCGTAGCATATTTAGTATTGTGTGTGTTGCTATTACGTGCAACAGATAGCACTGTGTTTTTAACACAGACGTGTTTTTACCTGTCACAGATGTGGCATCTATATAGTATGTATATAAAAACACGTGCGTATTCGAATGGAACATTGTGTGGAACGTTTCAAAGTAATTGGTGAAGGACTTTCAGAGATTTAAGCGTGTGTTGCTCTTACGTCCAACAGATGGCGTTTTTTTTTTTTAAAGCATGTTTTTTCCTTCACAGGCAAGTATATAGTAGGTATATAAAAACAGGCGAGTATTCGAATGCAACGTTGTGTCAAAATTTCAAAGCAATCAGTAAAGAGGTTACGAAGGTTTCCTTCACAAGAAAAACACAGGAAAAACAATTTTTCAAAAAAGCATGTTTTTTCCCGTCACAGACGTTATATCTATATGGTACGTATATAAAGACCCGCTCGGATGCGAATGGAACGTTGTGTGAAAATTGCAAAGCAATCGTTGAAGAACTTTCGGGGACTAGCGATTTTGAGCAAACGAGCATTTATATATTTATTAATATAGATATATTTTTTATTTGTTAAATTGGAAGGGAGTGCCACCTCTGGCTGGAAGAAGGGGGACCCATAGCCTCGGAGGAAACCACGCATAACGCATTAGAGGAAATGTTTAGGTCCCCTCCAATACAGTTTCTGTGTGCTTTTCACCTACCACCCCCTTCCTTTTGTGCTTTGTTGTGCTTTATTAGATATTAGGACGATATTATCATTTTTAGATATTTAAAGGTTACAAAATGTACATTGGCTGACACAATGAGTGCTTAAAGGTTATAGATCTCTTGAAGCTCCGCTTCTGGACAGGAACCGAGGATGCAACAGGCGTTTTCCCTTTGGATCACCACACTGAGACGCTAAAACAAAAAACTGGCATCCCTTGGGTCTCTGGTGACGTCAATGAGCTTGGAACCTAATTCCTTGAGAAATCCAAAGGCACTCCTAACTCAGAGGGCCATGCGTCTAAGACGCTATGGGAACAAAGGTGTATTGACCTTCTAATCGCCTGTATTTGACTGATTTTGCTATTTCTCTGTGGTTGGCCGCCCAACCTGCTTGATCAGCACCAAAGTGTATGTAGGTGTCAGCCAGGGTGGATACACCCTGGCTGACGTGTAGTCCCACATCAACTGTTTGCCCCTTTTTCAGGAGTATATAGTGATGCCATCAGGGCGAGGTGCGGGGTCATTCGGGTTTTGGTCCCCTAGGATGCAAGGTTCTCTCCCCACTGGGCATTGAGCTGAGACAAGGCTCCTCTTGATGATGTCATTGACCTCATTGTGTCTTGCATGGATCTTCTGCAGTGCAACCCATGCAGATTACATTCGTCTGCTTCCACCCTGTTGCAAATACACTTGTATTCAGTGTGAATTGGGGCACCAAGGTGGAGGGCCACTGCTACACGAAGGCATTCTGGATCTTGACGCATGCCCGTTGCCAACATGGGCAATGCTAGATGGAAGTTTCCTGCATGGGCGCCTCACAGCTGGGAGGACAGCACTTCGGATTCATAGTCCTAAGGGTTTGGGTTCGATCCCCGGTGAAGGTAGAGACAAATTGGGCAAAATGTTTCTTTCACCCTGATGCAACTATTACCTAGCAGTAAATAGGTACCTGGGAATTAGACAGCTGCTACGGGCTGTTGTTCCTGTTGTTCCTGGGGATGTGTAACAAAAAGGAGGCCTGGTCGAGGACCGGGCCGCGGGGACGCTAAGCCTCGAAATCATTTCAAGATAACCTCAAGATATGGGGAGTATGCATTGCTCTGAGGCGGGCTTTCTCCTTATCTGATGTTACGGCGCTGGGCATGGCATCAGCTATTTTTTCCACTAGTGGGTGGTCTTAGCTGGACTGTTTACGTTTTTTTGTTGGATCTATGATGGGTGCTGGGGCTGAAAGAGCATCCCACTGATTTGAACATTCAGTGAAAGCAGGATCGTGTATTCCAGCTGAATCACTTAGGGGTTCTGGTAGGATATCTCCTACGAGGTCGTGCGATGCACGAGAGGAGAAAAGGAAGGCTGGTAGAACAATCTGGGAGGCTGTGCGGACACCAAGGCCGCCAAGTCTTACAGAGAGGGTGGCCTGCTCCCATTGAGAGTCGTCCAATGGAACGTTCAAGACGTTCACCAGCATGGACCTCAGAAGGGTGTCATACACATTTTATTTAGGGCTGTTGTAGGATGGAGAACACCCCCAGAAAGTAAGTCAACTTCGGGAGAGATAGGCATCTTGTGAGGAAGAAGAGAGCATCACGAGCATCAATCTTGTCAATTCTGTCCTGCATTCTCTTTAGGTCAGTGATTTTTGCATCTAGGCATCTAGGACTAGGATTGCTAGTGTGCCTATGGGGGCTCCCAGGAGGGTGCAGTCAGGTGGCTCGACAACAAGAATTTCTGGAAGAACAGTTTTTATTTAGCCAGTGATTTCTGGGATGCAGGAGACTGTTTCGTATTTAGATTCATTGAGAATGAGGCCCAAGGCTGCTCCTTGCTCCTGGATTTCCTTATATCCTCCAAAATGGTATCTGAGGTTCCGGCGAGAGTGCCATTATACAGGTACCAGATTTTTAGCTCGCTTATCAACCTATCAGTGACCTCTTTGATAGCTAATCAGAAAAGGAGCGGGGATAAGGGATCACTTTGTTGGACACCTTCACAGTAGTCTATTTCATGCTCCCCAAAAAAGAAGCTTAGAGTCCCCCACTGCAGCACGATCGGATGAATGGGTAAAGAGGAAGGAAATGGTTGTGTATAGCCCTGAGGACATCGTCTCTTCTGACTTGATTGAAGACTTTTTAAAGTCAAGCTTTATTAGTGCCTTCTGGTCCGAGGAATCGGCAATGTAAGCCCGAGCTGCATGTGCTGCAGCTTCACAGTCTAGGGGTATCCCAAACTCGAGCTGATTAGGATGCAGCAAGATGGCTGCTTCCTGACTGATAGATAAGGCTTCCTGCAGCCTTAGCTATGAGGCGTCGGAGGATGTTGCCAACGGCAATGGGCTCGATTCCCCCATTAGTCTTCTTTAGAGCACAGAGTGCTGCACCATAAAAGAGAGGCCTAATGTCCTCGGGGATGCCGCCAGCCAAACACATGTTTAAGAATCTGGTAAGTTCCACCAGAAGGTCCTTTGTGGCATCTCCAAGCACCGGGTTCAGCATTTGTTTGATGTGCTGGGGTCTTAGGCCTGTAAAGCCCCCTGCTGAACCTGTTGGGAAAGACATGGCTGCTTTGTACACCTCAGGTTCTCGAACTGTCAAGGGTTCTATGCCAGTATTGTTTTCCTGCAGATCCCTGCTACTGCCTGGAGCTCTACGTGGGTGTTTGTCTAGTAGAGCCTCTGCTGTCGTGGCGTTCCTCGAGGCAATAGTATCATCGCTAGTTATGATTCTGATGGCACCTGTGGTATTGCCCTCTTCTATTTTCCTGGTGATCTGTGCTCTCATTTTGTGGTTCTCAGTTGAGCTATTGCTGGTCATCCTGCGGCTGGTATTCTTTGCACGAGGGGGAAGATGAACTAGGTTGTCTTCTCTGGGGAATTCATTAAGAGCCCTAATTAGTGAGGTTGCTAATGACTTGTCTCTCCTCGGCGGTAATGCCAGGCATGCATTCCCAAATAGTTGGATATTTTGTCATGCTCCAACACAATTTAGGAGCATTGTTCACCTTTGTCAGCAGACTGTTGAGTTTGGTAGGTGCTTGGTGACGGTCAGCCTTAGCGATATAGGGCAAGATCCTGGTGGACGTCGCTTTGACCGCTTCAAGCAGATTGTCTGCTGATATAAAGTTAAGAGAGGTATTGTTCCTCGCTCTTGCAGCAGGTTGTCCATCGTCACTGCCCCGGGGCGGGCACCTAGACCCTAAACAACCACCTGAATTGAGAAAATGGTGGCGGACAGTTCCATCAGAATTGAGACGAAACTGTCTGTAGCATAATTGACAGTTTCCTCTTTGGTGTTCCTCTTCTTGGCTGGAAGAGAACTGTGTGGAATGTGCAACATACGCCATTCCTAGAGGTCCAGACGCCGGGCTGCCAACTGAGTCCACCCTTTCTTTCCCTCCCAAATGAAGTGGAATATGACAATAATTGCCTTCTTGGGGAGTTGGGCATTGCCTGGGCACCGTTTGTGGGCAGGCTTGTGGTTGATGGGCGGCTGGGTCAGGCGCAGGTAGCGGTGGGGGAAGATGGAGGGCGGGCTGTGCTGGGGACAGAGGTAGTGGAGGGGCCACACGAGGGAGGCCAACGTCTAACTTATTATAGAATTTCGACACTCGAGAAATCACTAGTGCACTGTAATTTCAAGACCACACTCACCGAATTTGAATAGGAACGTACCGACTCCAGACTATTATCACTGTAGGCTGCGCGAGAGCCTCATCACTCCCCTCTCTTCCCGCTTAGAGGCTGGTGTGTGGCGGCACTGGTAACCTCACCCTCACCCTCACACTTCCTCTGCCTCGCCATTCATAAACCCAAAACAACGCACCTTTCTACGTTGATTTCGTTGGAATGAAAGAGATTCGGTTCTTCTTATCACCCCCTGGGCCTTCAGCAGGTATTCATACCTATATTGGTCAAGTCTTGGCTGGCTCAGACATCGTGATCCACGTTAAAATTGGTTGTTGTGTAGAACCTTGCTCACCACGCCGAGACGGTCGTGTCGCCCCTCGACCGACGATGATCAAATAAAATAACTATACTAATATATATATATACATATATATATATATATATATATATATATATATATATATATATATATATATATATATATATATATATATATATATATATATATATATATATCAGGCTTGTTCGCATTTGTGTTCCTCACGTGTGCCCCAAAGAATGAGGTGATTTGGTGAAATGCTATGCCCAAGATTACCATCCGAGTTGCCGTCGGGGAAGTGGCTCAAATAGCCTCGGCTATCACTTCCTTTTGACGGCCGTGATGGTCAAGCGGATTAAGGCGCCCTGTAGTTACCAGTTGCGTTGCTTCTGGGAGTATGGGTTCGAGTCACTTCTGGGGTGTGAGTTTTCATTCGCATATAGTCCTGGGGACCATTCAGGCTTGTTCGCATTTGTGTTCCTCACGTGTGCCCCAAAGAATGAGGTGATTTGGTGAAATGCTATGCCCAAGATTACCATCCGAGTTGCCGTCGGGGAAGTGGCTCAAATAGCCTCGGCTATCACTTCCTTTTGACGGCCGTGATGGTCAAGCGGATTAAGGCGCCCTGTAGTTACCAGTTGCGTTGCTTCTGGGAGTATGGGTTCGAGTCACTTCTGGGGTGTGAGTTTTCATTCGCATATAGTCCTGGGGACCATTCAGGCTTGTTCGCATTTGTGTTCCTCACGTGTGCCCCAAAGAATGAGGTGATTTGGTGAAATGCTATGCCCAAGATTACCATCCGAGTTGCCGTCGGGGAAGTGGCTCAAATAGCCTCGGCTATCACTTCCTTTTGACGGCCGTGATGGTCAAGCGGATTAAGGCACCCTGTAGTTACCAGTTGCGTTGCTTCTGGGAGTATGGGTTCGAGTCACTTCTGGGGTGTGAGTTTTCATTCATATATATATATGTATATATATATATATATATATATATATATGAATGAAAACTCACACCCCAGAAGTGACTCGAACCCATACTCCCAGGAGCAACGCAACTGGTAACTACAGGGCGCCTTAATCCGCTTGACCATCACGGCCGTCAAAAGGAAGTGATAGCCGAGGCTATTTGAGCCACTTCCCCGACGGCAACTCGGATGGTAATCTTGGGCATAGCATTTCACCAAATCACCTCATTCTTTGGGGCACACGTGAGGAACACAAATGCGAACAAGCCTGAATGGTCCCCAGGACTATATGCGAATGAAAACTCACACCCCAGAAGTGACTCGAACCCATACTCCCAGGAGCAACGCAACTGGTAACTACAGGGCGCCTTAATCCACTTGACCATCACGGCCGTCAAAAGGAAGTGATAGCCAAGGCTATTTGAGCCACTTCCCCGACGGCAACTCGGATGGTAATCTTGGGCATAGCATTTCACCAAATCACCTCATTCTTTGGGGCACACGTGAGGAACACAAATGCGAACAAGCCTGAATGGTCCCCAGGACTATATGCGAATGAAAACTCACACCCCAGAAGTGACTCGAACCCATACTCCCAGGAGCAACGCAACTGGTAACTACAGGGCGCCTTAATCCACTTGACCATCACGGCCGTCAAAAGGAAGTGATAGCCAAGGCTATTTGAGCCACTTCCCCGACGGCAACTCGGATGGTAATCTTGGGCATAGCATTTCACCAAATCACCTCATTCTTTGGGGCACACGTGAGGAACACAAATGCGAACAAGCCTGAATGGTCCCCAGGACTATATGCGAATGAAAACTCACACCCCAGAAGTGACTCGAACCCATACTCCAAGGAGCAATGCAACTGGTAACTACAGGGCGCCTTAATCCACTTGACCATCACGGCCGTCAAAAGGAAGTGATAGCCAAGGCTATTTGAGCCACTTCCCCGACGGCAACTCGGATGGTAATCTTGGGCATAGCATTTCACCAAATCACCTCATTCTTTGGGGCACACGTGAGGAACACAAATGCGAACAAGCCTGAATGGTCCCCAGGACTATATGCGAATGAAAACTCACACCCCAGAAGTGACTCGAACCCATACTCCCAGGAGCAATGCAACTGGTAACTGCAGGGCGCCTTAATCCACTTGACCATCACGGCCGTCAAAAGGAAGTGATAGCCAAGGCTATTTGAGCCACTTCCCCGACGGCAACTCGGATGGTAATCTTGGGCATAGCATTTCACCAAATCACCTCATTCTTTGGGGCACACGTGAGGAACACAAATGCGAACAAGCCTGAATGGTCCCCAGGACTATATGCGAATGAAAACTCACACCCCAGAAGTGACTCGAACCCATACTCCCAGGAGCAACGCAACTGGTAACTACAGGGCGCCTTAATCCACTTGACCATCACGGCCGTCAAAAGGAAGTGATAGCCAAGGCTATTTGAGCCACTTCCCCGACGGCAACTCGGATGGTAATCTTGGGCATAGCATTTCACCAAATCACCTCATTCTTTGGGGCACACGTGAGGAACACAAATGCGAACAAGCCTGAATGGTCCCCAGGACTATATGCGAATGAAAACTCACACCCCAGAAGTGACTCGAACCCATACTCCCAGGAGCAACGCAACTGGTAACTACAGGGCGCCTTAATCCACTTGACCATCACGGCCGTCAAAAGGAAGTGATAGCCAAGGCTATTTGAGCCACTTCCCCGACGGCAACTCGGATGGTAATCTTGGGCATAGCATTTCACCAAATCACCTCATTCTTTGGGGCACACGTGAGGAACACAAATGCGAACAAGCCTGAATGGTCCCCAGGACTATATGCGAATGAAAACTCACACCCCAGAAGTGACTCGAACCCATACTCCCAGGAGCAACGCAACTGGTAACCACAGGGCGCCTTAATCCACTTGACCATCACGGCCTTGACGGCCGTGATGGTCAAGTGGATTAAGGCGCCCTGTAGTTACCAGTTGCGTTGCTCCTGGGAGTATGGGTTCGAGTCACTTCTGGGGTGTGAGTTTTCATTCACATATAGTCCTGGGGACCATTCAGGCTTGTTCGCATATATATATATATATATATATATATATATATATATATATATATATATATATATATATATATATATATATATATATATATATATATATATCAATGCATTGATCACACTTCTGGGGTGTGAGTTTTCAGTTGCATATTGTCCTGGGGACCATTCAGGCTTGTTCGCATTTGTGTTCCTCACGTGTGCCCCAAAGAATGAGGTGATTTGGTAAAATGCTATGCCCAAGATTACTCTCCGAGTGCCGGCGGTGGGGTGGTTCAAATAGCCTCGGCTATCACCTCATTATGTCCGGTCGTGATGGTCAAGTGGATTAAGGCGTCTTGTACATACCAGTTGCGTGGCATCTGGGAGTATGGGTTCGAGTCACTTCTGGGGTGTGAGTTTTCAGTTGCATATTGTCCTGGGGACCATTCAGGCTTATTCGCATATATATATATATATATATATATATATATATATATATATATATATATATATATATATATATATATATATATATATATATATATATATATATATATATATATATAAATTTATGAGGGTACCACCTCTGATGCAAATGTGGGGACCCATAGTCTCGGAAAACCAAATAAGGAGTATGCAGAGAAGACCTTGATTCATACTGAACACTTTAATATTTTCTTCTCCTACCATACACATTGTTTTGTATATACACGTATATGTGTGTTGTATTTAACTGTGTTACAAAAAAGGAGTTACATATTGGGTACAAAGATAATTATCATAAGTTGTGGAGTTCCTCCAGCTCCTCAGATGGCGGGCAGGAACCCAGAATGCAGTGTGCTTTTCCCCTCTGTATCGCCACACTGAGGCACTTAAAGGAAGCTGGCAGTTCTAGGGTCTCTTGTTGTTTCAATTAGCCTAGAACCCAGTTCCTTCAAAATCCTGGTGGCACTCTTACACCAGGCGCCGAGTGTCTCAGAAGCAATGGGGACAAAATTGCAGTGGTGATCCAGTTCCCTGTACTTACGGGATTTGGCTGATTCCCTGTGAGTGGCAGCGTAACCTGGTTGAGCAACAGTGAAGTCAATGTAGGTGTTAGCCAGGGTTGATACGCACGTGTAGTCCGTCACCAACTGCTTGCCAGTCTTCCAGAGATTCACTGTGATACCATCTGGGCGACCAATAAGAGCATCAGAGTTACGGGGCGTTAGGTAACAGGGCTGTCTCTCGGCTGGGCATCCAGTTGTGGTGAGGCTCCTCTTGATGATGTCGTTAACTTCACTATGCCTCGAGTGCCATCCCCCTGTGCTTTGGCAGAGTAGGCCATGGTGGCCGTATCTGTCGGCCACCACCTTGCTGCAAATTCACTTATTTTTGGTGTGGATTGGGGCAGCAAGGCGGAGGGCCACAGCAATTAAGAGGGTGTGTGGTGTGAGATACGTGCCAGTTGCCGACATTTGGGCTGCTAACAGGAAATCCCCTGCATGTGGGGCTGCTTCTGCTGTAAGGCGAGCAATGTCGTGTTGTGTTGTTGCAACACCCAAGCACTCTGCAGCAACTTGATCTTCAATGGCGTCATCCCAGCTGGATTGCTTGTGGGCTTTTGAGGATGGTGATTGAGGTAATGGGCCTGCACGAGAGGCCCATTCGGTGGCACAGCGTGTAAAATTGGGATCGTGTACGCCTGCCAGCTGATGTAAGTAGGCATCAGGTAAAAAAATTTTTACCAGGCAGGTAAAATTTTCTTCACAAGGTCGTCGGATGTCGAGGAGGAGGACAGGAAGGCTGGTACAGCGATTTGTGTTGCTGTTCTAACTCTGAGGCCCCCAAGTCTTACTGGAAGAGAGGCTTGTTTCCACTGTAAGTCATCAAGAGAGAGAGAGGTTGAGGGCTTTTTCTAGCATTGATTGGCCATTATGACCATTAACATGTCATACTCACCTAGCTTTTGGCTACTGTAGGATTGTGAACACCTCTGAAAGTAGGTTAACCTGGGGTGGACAGGCATCTGGTGGTGAAGTAAAGTTCGTCATGGGCATCAGTATCCTCAATTCTCCCATCCATCCTCTTAAGGTCGGTGAGTTTATTGTCAAGGACCTCATCGATGGCTTTCAACCCCAGGGGAGCTCCTAGGAGTGTGCTGTCGTCAGGTTTAGTTATATGAATATTAGGCAGAACACCCTCTATTCTCTCTTTGATGCCCTGGTTGGAACATATTATTTCACATTTAAAAGGGCTCAGGGTGAGGCCTAAAACTGCACCTTGCTCCTGGATTTTTCTGATGTCCTCCAGAAGGGAGTCTTGGGAACCAGCTAGGGTTATCTTGAGATGATTTCGGGGTTTTAGTGTCCCCGCGGCCCGGTCCTCGACCAGGCCTCCACCCCCAGGAAGCAGCCCGTGACAGCTGAATAACACCCAGGTACCTATTTTACTGCTAGGTAACAGGGGCATTCAGGGTGAAAGAAACTTTGCCCATTTGTTTCTGCCTCGTGCGGGAATCGAACCCGCGCCACAGAATTACGAGCCCTGCGCGCTATCCACCAGGCTACGAGGCCCCTGCAAATGATTGGTGGCCCAGAGGGTACCATCATCCAAGAACCAGATGTTAAGCTCGCTGGACAGGACCTCTGTGACTTGTTTGATGACTAAGCAGAAAAGGAGAGGAAATATTAATCAATTAATTGTTAGAAATATTAATCTAAGTTTTTAGATTATATATATATATATATATATATATATATATATATATATATATATATATATATATATATATATATATATATATATATATATATATATATATATATATATATATTATTAAATATGACCGAAAAAGTAAGATTAATAATTCTAACACGAATTTTCTCTATCTTTCGTATATTTCTTTTCACTGTTGGTGGTAATTCAAAAATCAATTCTCCAAAATTCATTTTTATTTCTAGTCTGACGCGACACTTGAGCGCGTTTCGTAAAACTTATTACATTTTGAAAGACTTTAGTTTACACATACACAACTGAATATAACTTACACATCTCCGATTTGTTTATATCTACATTTGAGTGAGGTGGATGGGGTGAGTTGGCATTAATAGGGTATTAATTTCATCAACACAAGACAGAACACGAAACAATGGGTATTGAATGGAAGTGATTGTAGAAAGCCTATTGGTCCATATTTCTTGATGCTTCTGAATTGGAGCGGAGTCTTGAGGTGGGTAGAATATAGTTGTGCATTAATTGGCTGTTGATTGCTGGTGTTGACTTTTTAATGTGTAGTGCCTCGCAAACGTCAAGCCGCCTGCTATCGCTGTATCTATCGATGATTTCTGTGTTGTTTACTAGGATTTCTCTGGCGATGGTTTGGTTGTGGGAAGAGATTATATGTTCCTTAATGGAGCCCTATTGCTTATGCATCGTTAAACGCCTAGAAAGAGATGTTGTTGTCTTGCCTATATACTGGGTTTTTTGGAGCTTACAGTCCCCAAGAGGGCATTTGAAGGCATAGACGACGTTGGTCTCTTTTAAAGCGTTCTGCTTTGTGTCTGGAGAGTTTCTCATGAGTAGGCTGGCCGTTTTTCCGGTTTTATAGTAAATCGTCAGTTGTATCCTCTGATTTTTGTCTGTAGGGATAACGTTTCTATTAACAATATCTTTCAGGACCCTTTCCTCCGTTTTATGAGCTGTGGAAAAGAAGTTCCTGTAAAATAGTCAAATAGGGGGTATAGGTGTTGTGTTAGTTGTCTCTTCAGAGGTTGCATGGCGTTTCACTTTCCTTCTTATGATGTCTTCGACGAAACCATTCCAATGGTTTCATTCCTATGGGTCCAATGGACCCATAGCCTCGGAGGAAACCACGCATAACGCATTAGAGGGAATGTTTAGATCCCCTCCAATACAGTTTCTGTGTGCTTTTCTCCTACCACCCTCTTCCTTGTTTACTTTTTGTGCTTTATTATGCATTTGATTTTTATTTATTATTTTTTATTTTTTTACTTTATTTTTATTTTACTTTATTTTTTTATCACTTTATTTTTCTAACACGAATTTTCTCAATATTTCTTATGTTTTTTTTTACTGTAGATGGTAATTGAAAAATCAATTCTCCAAAATTCATATTTATTTCTAGTCTGACGCGACGCTTGAATGCGTTTCGTAATAACTTATTACTTTTTCAAAGACTTTAGTTTACAAACACACACAACTGTAACCTGTAAACACTAAACAGAGTTTTACTTATGCTAACACTAAACAGCGTGTCTTATATACTCGCACTTGGGTGAGGTGATATGTTGCAACAGTTTTGGATGAGGTGAACAAACTTTTGACCAACACAAGCCAGAACACAGAACAATGGGTATTAATTGGATAAATGGGAGCCGTTCGGCCGAGCGGGCAGCACGCTGGACTTGTGATCCTGTGGTCCCGGGTTCGATCCTGGGCGTCGGCGAGAAACAATGGGCAGAGTTTCTTTCACCCTATGCCCCTGTTACCTGGCAGTAAAATAGGTACCTGGGTGTTAGTCAGCTGTCATGGGCTGCTTCCTGGAGGTGGAGGCCTGGTCGAGGACCGGGTCGCGGGGACACTAAAGATAACCTCAAGATAAGAGGGAAGAATGGCCTGCAAAGGGAAAGGGCCTATTGCCCAACTGCAAAGGGCCTATTGGCCCATACTTATTCTTGATGGTTCTGTATTCGTACGAAGTCTTGAAGTGGGTAGAATATAGTTGTGCATTAATTGGCTATTGATTGCTGGTGTTGACTTTTTGATGTGTAGTGCCTCGCAGATGTCGAGCCGCCTGCTATCGCTGTATCTATCGATGATTTCTGTGTTGTTAAGACTTCTCAGGTAATGGTCTGGTTGTGGGAAGAGAGTATATATTCCTTAATGGAGCCCTGTTGCTTATGCATTGTTAATCGCCTGGAAAGAGATGTTGTTGACTTGCCTATATACTGAGTTCTGTGGGGCTTACAGTCCCCAAGTGGGCATTTGAAGGCATAGATGACGTCGGTCTCCTTTAAGGCGTTCTGCTTTGTGTCTGGAGAGTTTTTCATGAGTAGATTGGCCGTTTTTTTGGTTTTATAGTAAATGGTCAATTGTATCTTCTGATTTTTGTCTGTAGGGATAACGTTCCTATTAACAATATCTTTCAAGACCCTTTCCTCCGTTTTATGAGCTGTCAAAAAGAAGTTCCTGTTTAAAAGTCTAATAGGGGGTACAGGTGTTGTGTTAGTTGACTCTTCAGAGGTTGCATGGCGTTTCACCTTTCTTTTTATGATGTCTTCAACGAAACCATTGGTGAAGCCGTTGTTGACTTGGATCTGCCTTACCCTACAGAGTTCTTCATCGACTTGCTTCCATCCTGAGCTGTGGCTGAAAGCACAGTCGACGTAAGCGTTGACAACACTCTTCTTGTACCTGTCTGGGCAGTCACTGTTGACATTGAGGCACATTCCTATGTTTGTTTCCTTAGTGTAAACTGCAGTGTGGAAACCTTCGCTCCTTTCCGTGACTGTTACATCTAGAGAGGGCAGCTTCCCATCCTTTTCCATCTCGTAGGTGAAACTCAACACAGAATTCCGCTTGAATGCCTCCTTCAGCTCTTGCAGACGTCTGACATCAGGTGCCTGTGTAAAAATGTCGTCAACATACCTGCAGTATATGGCAGGTTTCAAGTTCATGTCAACTAAGACCTTCTTTTCGATGGTACCCATGTAGAAGTTCGCAAACAGGACACCAAGATGAGAACCCATGGCGACCCCGTCCACTTGCTTATACATGTGTCCATCCGGGCTCAAGAAGGGTGCCTCTTTAGTACAAGCTTGCAGTAGTTACCTTAGAATATTTTTTGGTATGTCAAGAGGAATACAGGCCGGATGATGATACACTCTGTCCGCTATCATCCCGATTGTTTCATCCACAGGTACGTTGGTAAACAGCGATTCTACGTCTAACGAGGCTCTTTTTCCCTGTGGCCCATGTTCCCCGCAGTAAGAAAACAAATTCCTGTGGAAACTTCAGCCTGAAAGCACAAGGTACATAAGGAGTCAGCAAGCCGTTGAGTCGCTTCACCAGTCTGAACGTGGGTGTGGGTATCTGGCTGATGATTGGCCAAAGTGGGTTTCCAGGCTTGTGTGTCTTGACATTTCCATACGCATACCCAATTTTGTATTTCCCAATAATCTTTGGCAGGTGGAGTCTGGATTTCTTGGCGTTCACAGTTTCGATCAATCTGCTTACCTCTGTTTTCAATTCGGCTGTAGTGTCCTTCTTTACCCTTTGGAATTTAGTTTGGTCAGGGAGTATAAGGTTCATTTTCGCCAGATATTGGTCTTTTTTAAGAATGACATATATCTCCTTGTTCTCACGAATTCTCTTAGCTGCCGCTTTGAGCTTGGGGGATAGTATGGTGCTTCTGTAGTTGCCTCGAATCTTTCCTCCTTCTGCAATAAGTTCCGCTTTCAAGGTGTCTATGGTGAAGACCTTCTTTTGCGTCTCGAGGTCGATTATTTCGTCCAACAGGATCTCCAACTCTACTTTCCGGGCCATCTCTCTTGGTCTGGACATAACGTGACAGTTTATACCCAGATTTAGGAGAGTGACTTGGTCCTCAGTGAGGTTGATTCCAGCAAGGTTCAGAAAGCCATCTCTTGGTCGTGGAATCGCCATAGGTCCTCCATATAATGTTGTTAGTTTCTTGATGATCCTGTTTTCGGTGCTGTGATGATGTCGATCTGTGAGGATGTCGAGGTGTTGATCGATACGAGTATGGAGGTTTTCGTCGATGTTGCTGTTTCTCCATTTGTTTGTAGCGTGAAGTAGTTGCGTTTTGTTGTCTTTGATCACATTTTCTGCCTTGTGTATATGATTTCGATTCAGATCTTGGCGATACTTTATCGTGAAGGCTTGATTTCTTGCTGCAGGGTTGTGCGTTTTAATATTAGTATATTTTGGTAGCAGTTTTTCTTGTAAACATATGTTGTTAAATATGACCGAAAAAGTAAGATTAATAATTCTAACACGAATTTTCTCAAAATTTCTTATGTTTCTTTTTACTGTCGATGGTAATTGAAAAATCAATTCTCCAAAAATCATTTTTATTTCTAGTCTGACGCGACGCCTGAACGCGTTTCGTAATTACCTATTACATTTTCAAAGACTAGTTTACACACACAACTGTAACCTGTAAACACGCCATTTGCTTCCATATTTATACTCGCATTTGGGTGAGGTGATATGGTACAACAGTTTTGGATGAGGTCAACAAACTTGTGACAAACACTGACATTTGTGACATTTGTTGATAGCCAAGCCTAATAAATTAAATTTATATTATCAATTGCAATATTGGATTTATCGCAGAAATTGTTCCAATTATTCAAGACAATAAAAAACTATATGTTCTTATATTACTTTCTTGGTTTGGAGTAAAAACCCCACAGTGTAACTGAGCCCTGAAATTAACAGTTAATGACACAAGTATGTAATTGACGTCAATAACATTTAGTAAGTAACATATTAAAGCACAATGAGCTTAGAGCACAGGAACACAATTGGAGCACAGGAACACAATTGGAGCACAGGAACACAATTAAAGCACAGAATCATAATTATAGCAATGGAACACAATTAGAACACAGTAACATATTAGAGCAAATGAACAAAATTGGAGCGCAGGAAAACAATTAGAACACATGAATACAATTAGAGCACAGGAATACAATTAGAGCACAGGAATACAATTAGAGCACATAAATACAATTAGAGCACATGAACACAATTAGAGAGCACAGTATCGCAATTGGAGCACAGTAACACAATTGGAGCACAGTAACACAATTGGAGCACAGGAATACAATTAGAGCACAAGAATACAATTAGAGCACAGGAACACAATTAGAGCAAAGTAACACAATTACAGCACAGAAATACAATTAGAGCACATGAATACAAGTAGAACACAAGAATACAATTAGAGCACAGAGCACAGAAATACAATTAGAGCACATGAATTCAAGTAGAACACAAGAATACAATTAGAGCACAGAGCACAGAAATACAATTAGAACACAGGAATACAATAAGATCACAAGAACACAATTTTTCCACAAGAACTCAATTAGATCACTGGAACATAATTATAGCACAGAAATACAATTAGAGCTGAGCAACACAATTATAGCACATGAGCACAATTAGAGCACCTAAACTCACTTAGAGTACAGGAATAATTAGAGTACATAAAACAATTTTGGAGAACAGGAACTAATTAGAGCCCAGGAATATAATTAGAACCCAGAGACATGACACAATTATGTTCCTACAGCCTAGAAACGTAATTGGAGCACAGGAACACAATTGGAGCACAGGAACACAATTGGAGCACAGGAACCCAATTGGAGCACAGGAACACAATTGGAGCACAGGAACACAATTGGAGCACAGGAACACAATTGGAGCACAGGAACACAATTGGAGCACAGGAACACAATTGGAGCACAGGAACACAATTGGAGCACAGGAACACAATTGGAGCACAGGAACACAATTGGAGCACAGGAACACAATTGGAGCACAAGAACACAATTGGAGCACAGGAACACAATTGGAGCACAGGAATACAATTGGAGCACAGGAACATATTTGGAGGACAGGAACACAATTGAAGCACAGGCAAACAATTGGAGCACAGGAACACAATTGGAGCACAGGAACACAATTGGAGCACAGGAACACAATTGGAGCACAGGAACATATTTGGAGGACAGGAACACAATTGAAGCACAGGCAAACAATTGGAGCACAGGAACACAATTGGAGCACAGGAACCCAATTGGAGCACAGGAACACAATTGGAGCACAGGAACACAATTGGAGCACAGGAACACAATTGGAGCACAGGAACACAATTGGAGCACAGGAACACAATTGGAGCACAGGAACACAATTGAAGCACAGGAACACAATTGGAGCACAGGAACACAATTGGAGCACAGGAACACAATTGGAGCACAGGAACACAATTGGAGCACAGGAACACAATTGGAGCACAGGAACACAATTGGAGCACAGGAACACAATTGGAGCACAGGAACACAATTGAAGCACAGGAACACAATTGGAGCACAGGAACACAATTGGAGCACAGGAACACAATTGGAGCACAGGAACATAGTAGAGCACAGTAATACAAATTTACACTAACATGCTAGAACACATTTTGAAGCTGTCTTGAGATGATTTCGGGGCTTAGCGTCCCCACGACCCGGTCCTCGACCAGGCCTCCTTTTTGTTACACCCCCCTCCCCCCAGGAAGCAGCCCGTAGCAGCTGTTTAACTCCCAGGTACCTATTTACTGCTAGGTAACAGGGGCATCAGGGTGAAAGAATCTTTTTTGCCCATTTGTCTCCGCCTCCACCAGTGATCGAGCCCGGAACCTCAGGACTACGAATCCGAAGCGCTGTCCACTCAGATGTCAGGCGTCTACATGAACACAATTATACCACAGAGACATAATTAGAGCACAGGAACATATTAGAGCAATTTAACACATAGCACAGTAACACATGAGAGCTTATGAACACAATTGGAGCTCAGGAACAAAATTACACAATTAGATCACATAAATATAATTATAGCCAAGAAACACAATTATAGCACTGTAACCCAAATAGAACACAGAAACACAATTAGAGCACAGTAACCTGTTAGAGCACAGTAACCTGTTAGAGCACAGTAACCCGCTTAGAGCACAGTAACCCACTTAGAGCAGAGTAACCTGTTAGAGCACAGTAACCTGTTAGAGCACAGTAACCCGCTTAGAGCACAGTAACCTGTTAGAGCACAGTAACCTGTTAGAGCACAGTAACCCGCTTAGAGCACCGTAACCCGCTTAGAGCACAGTAACCTGTTAGAGCACAGTAACCTGTTAGAGCACAGTAACCTGTTAGAGCACAGTAACCCGTTAGAGCACAGTAACCTGTTAGAGCACAGTAACCTGTTAGAGCACAGTAACCTGTTAGAGCACAGTAACCCGCTTAGAGCACAGTAACCCGCTTAGAGCACAGTAACCTGTTAGAGCACAGTAATCCGCTTAGAGCACAGTAACCTGTTAGAGCACAGTAACCTGTTAGAGCACAGTAACCTGTTAGAGCACAGTAACCTGTTAGAGCACAGTAACCCGCTTAGAGCACAGTAACCCGCTTAGAGCACAGTAACCTGTTAGAGCACAGTAATCCGCTTAGAGCACAGTAACCTGTTAGAGCACAGTAACCTGTTAGAGCACAGTAACCTGTTAGAGCACAGTAACCTGTTAGAGCACAGTAACCTGTTAGAGCACAGTAACCCACTTAGAGCACAGTAACCCGCTTAGAGCACAGTAACCTGTTAGAGCACAGTAACCTGTTAGAGCACAGTAACCTGTTAGAGCACAGTAACCTGTTAGAGCACAGTAACCTGTTAGAGCACAGTAATCCGCTTAGAGCACAGTAACCCGCTTAGAGCACAGTAACCCGCTTAGAGCACAGTAACCCGCTTAGAGCACAGTAACCCGCTTAGAGCACAGTAACCCGCTTAGAGCACAGTAACCCGCTTAGAGCACAGTAACCCGCTTAGAGCACAGTAACCCGCTTAGAGCATAGTAAACAAATTATAGCACAAGAATATAATTAGAGTAAAATGATTTTTTTAGAGCACATGAACATAGAGCCTAGGAACATATTTAGAGCTTAGGGGCATAATTAGATTCCGTGGATACACGAGGTGTATTGTCCACCTACTGCACCACGTGTTGCTGTGGTCACACGGGGTGTATTGTCCACCACCTGCACCACGTGTTGCTGTGGTCACACGGGGTGTATTGTCCATCTACTGCACCACGTGTTGCTGTGGTCACACGGGGTGTATTGTCCACCTACTGCACCACGTGTTGCTGTGAACACACGGGGTGTATTGTCCACCTACTGCACCACGTGTTGCTGTGAACACACGGGGTGTATTGTCCACCACCTGCACCACGTGTTGCTGTGAACACACGGGGTGTATTGTGGCATCATAGATAAATTAAGCAAATGTGTTGATGACTCTCAAGTATTACTGTTTACATGCAGACAAAAACAGCCACGGTGAGGCCAGCGGGAAGCGTCACGGCAACGGTGACGTCAACGGCAACGGCAACGACAACGGCTACGACAACAACTACGGCAACAACTACGGCAACTACCACTGCCACGGCAACAGCAACATCCACAGCAACCGTGACAGCCACGACAACAGCAACGGCAACAACTACGGCAACAACGACTATAACTAGTGCGACAACATCACTGGTGACGTCAACGGCAACGGTAACGGCAACGGTGGCGACAACAGTGACGAAGACGCAGGTGTCGGTCAGCACAATGGTCAAGACCAGGACCGTTACTCTGTTGACCAACGGATATGGCGGTGGGTCTCCCTCATTGTCTCAGGCGCCTCTCATGGCACCTCTACTCTGGCACCTCTACTCTGGCACCTCTACTCTGGCACCTCTACTCTGGTTCCTCTACTCTGGCACCTCTACTCTGGCACCTCTACTCTGGCACCTCTACTCTGGTTCCTCTACTCTGGCACCTCTACTCTGGCACCTCTACTCTGGCACCTCTACTCTGGCACCTCTACTCTGGCACCTCTACTTTGGCACCTCTACTCTGGCACCTCTACTCTGGCACCTCTACTCTGGTACCTCTACTCTGGTACCTCTACTTTGGCACCTCTACTTTGGCACCTCTACTCTGGCACCTCTACTCTGGCACCTCTACTCTGGCACCTCTACTCTGGCACCTCTACTCTGGTACCTCTACTCTGGCACCTCTACTCTGGCACCTCTACTCTGGTTCCTCTACTCTGGCACCTCTACTCTGGCACCTCTACTCTGGTACCTCTACTCTGGCACCTCTACTCTGGCACCTCTACTCTGGCACCTCTACTCTGGCACCTCTACTCTGGTTCCTCTACTCTGGCACCTCTACTCTGGCACCTCTACTCTGGCACCTCTACTCTGGCACCTCTACTCTGGCACCTCTACTCTGGCACCTCTACTCTGGCACCTCTACTTTGGCACCTCTACTCTGGCACCTCTACTCTGGTACCTCTACTCTGGTACCTCTACTCTGGCACCTCTACTTTGGCACCTCTACTCTGGCACCTCTACTCTGGCACCTCTACTCTGGCACCTCTACTCTGGCACCTCTACTCTGGTACCTCTACTCTGACACCTCTACTCTGGCACCTCTACTCTGGTTCCTCTACTCTGGCACCTCTACTCTGGCACCTCTACTCTGGTACCTCTACTCTGGCACCTCTACTTTGGCACCTCTACTCTGGCACCTCTACTCTGGCACCTCTACTCTGGCACCTCTACTCTGGCACCTCTACTTTGGCACCTCTACTCTGGCACTTCTACTCTGGCACCTCTACTCTGGCACCTCTACTCTTGCACCTCTGCTCTGGTACTTCTCCTCTGAGACCTTTTCTCTGGCACCTCTACTCCGGCACCTCTACTCTGGCACTAGCACAGCTAACACCAGTACCTCTATTTTGGTCCCGGGATCTCTACTCTGACACCTGTACTCTGGCACTGACACAGCTGACATAAGTATCTCTACTCCGGCCCCTCTTCTCTACTCTAGAGCCTCTACTCTGACATCAGCACCTCTATTCTAGCATCTACTACTCTACTCTGCCACCGTCACCTCTATGCTGACACGAGTGACAGCACCTCTACTCTGCCACTACACTGGCACCGGCTTCTTTACAGCTGGCACTAGCACCTCTACTCTGACACCAGCACCACTACTTTTACACCGGCACCTCTATTCTGACACCAGCACCTCTGCTCTTACACCGGCACCTATACTCTGACACCAGCACCTCTAATCTGGCACCGTGTACTCAACTCTGGCACCGTCTCCTCTACTCTGTCACTAGCCTCTCTATTATGGCAATATCACTTCTACTGGGCAACGGCACCTCTACTCTGTCAACGGCACCTCTACTCTGTCAACGGCACCTCTACTCTGTCAACGGCACCTCTACTCTGTCAACGGCACCTCTACTCTGTCAACGGCACCTCTACTCTGTCAACGGCACCTCTACTCTGTCAACGGCACCTCTACTCTGTCAACGGCACCTCTACTCTGTCAACGGCACCTCTACTCTGACACCGGCACCTCTACTCTGTCAACGGCAGGTCTACTCTAAAACCGACACCTCTTCTCTGGCACTAGCACTTCTACCCTGACACTATCACCTCTCCTATGGCACTTGAACCTCTACTCAATCATTAGCACCTCTACTTTGGCACTTGTACATCTACTCTGACACCAGCAACTCTACTCTGACACCTCTACTCTGGTACCTCTAATCCGTCTCCTCTGACACTTCTACTCTGGTACCTCTAATCCGTCTCCTCCGGCACCTCTTCTCTGGTACCTCTAATCCGTCTCCACCGGCACCTCTAGCACCGTCTCCTCTACTCTGACACCGTCTCCTCTACTCTGACACCGTCTCCTCTACTCTGGCACCGTCTCCTCTACTCTGACACCGTCTCCTCTACTCTGACACTGTCTCCTCTACCCTAGCACCATCTCCTATACTCTGACACCGTCTCCTATACTCTAGCACCGTCTCCTCTACACTGACACTGTCTCTTCTACTCTGGCACCGTCTCCTCTACGCTGACACCGTCTCCTCTACTCTGACACCGTCTCCTCTACTCTGACACTGTCTCCTCTACCCTAGCACCATCTCCTCTACTCTGGCACCGTCTCCTCTACTCTGACACCGTCTCCTATACTTTAGCACCGTCTCCTCTACACTGACACTGTCTCTTCTACTCTGGCACCGTCTCCTCTACGCTGACACCGTCTCCTCTACTCTGGCACCGTCTCCTCTACTCTTACACCGTCTCATCTACTCTGTCTGACACCGTCTCCTCTACACTGACACCGTTTCCTCTACTCTGACACCGTCTCTTCTACTCTGACACCGTCTCCTCTACTCTGACACCGTCTCCTCTACTCTGGTACCGTCTCCTCATATCTGACACCGTCTCCTCTACTCTGACACCGTCTCCTCTACACTGACACCGTCTCCTCTACTCTGACACCGTCTCCTCTACTCTGACACCGTCTCCTCTACTCTGACACCGTTTCCTCTACTCTGACACCGTCTCCTCTACTCTGACACCGTCTCCTCTACTCTGACACCGTCTCCTCTACTCTGGCACCGTCTCCTCATCTCTGACACCGTCTCCTCTACTCTGACACCGTCTCCTCTACTCTGACACCGTCTCCTCTACACTGACACCGTCTCCTCTACTCTGACACCGTCTCCTCTACTCTGACACAGTTTATTCTACTCTGACACCGTCTCCTCTACTCTGACACCGTCTCCTCTACTCTGACACCGTCTCCTCTACTCTGACACCGTCTCCTCTACTCTGGTACCGTCTCCTCATATCTGACACCGTCTCCTCTACTCTGACACCGTCTCCTCTACTCTGACACTGTCTCCTCTACACTGACACCGTCTCCTCTACTCTGACACCATCTCCTCTACTCTGACACCGTCTCCTCTACTCTGACACCGTCTCCTCTACACTGACACCGTCTCCTCTACTCTGACACCGTCTCCTCTACACTGACACCGTCTCCTCTACTCTGACACCGTCTCCTCTACACTGACACCGTCTCCTCTACTCTGGCACCGTCTCCTCTACACTGACACCGTCTCCTCTACTCTGACACCGTCTCCTCTACTCTGACACCGTCTCCTCTACACTGACACCGTCTCCTCTACTCTGACACCGTCTCCTCTACTCTGACACCGTCTCCTCTACTTTAGCTCCGTCTCCTCTACCCTGACACCGTCTCCTCTACTCTGACACCGTCTCCTCTACTCTGACACCGTCTCCTCTACTTTAGCTCCGTCTCCTCTACTCTGACACCGTCTCCTCTACTCTGGCACCGTCTCCTCTACTCTGACACCGTCTCCTCTACTCTGACACCGTCTCCTCTACTTTAGCTCCGTCTCCTCTACTCTGACACCGTCTCCTCTACACTGACACCGTCTCCTCTACTCTGACACCGTCTCCTCTACTCTGACACCGTCTCCTCTACTTTAGCTCCGTCTCCTCTACCCTGACACCGTCTCCTCTACTCTGACACCGTCTCCTCTACTCTGACACCGTCTCCTCTACTTTAGCTCCGTCTCCTCTACTCTGACACCGTCTCCTCTACACTGGCACCGTCTCCTCTACTCTGACACCGTCTCCTCTACTCTGACACCGTCTCCTCTACTCTGTCTGACAACGTCTCCTCTACTCTGGCAGCGTCTCCTCTACTCTGTCTGACAACGTCTCCTGTACTCTGTCTGACAACGTCTCCTCTACTCTAGCACCGTCTCCTCTACTCTAGCACCGTCTCCTCTACTCTAGCACCGTCTCCTCTTCTCTGACACCGTCTCCTCTACTCTGACACCGTCTCCTCTACTCTGACACCGTCTCCTCTACTCTGACACCGTCTCCTCTACGCTGACACCGTCTCCTCTACTCTGACACCGTCTCCTCTACGCTGACACCGTCTCCTCTAGTCTGACACCGTCTCGTCTACTCTAGCACCGTCTCCTCTTCTCTGACACCGTCTCCTCTACTCTGTCTGACACCGTCTCCTCTACATTGGCAGTCAATAGGAGCTGCCTCACCAAGGTCAATAGCTGCCTCGCTTGAGCCAGTAGGCTTAAAATGTTCGTATATATTTTGAAATCTCTCTATCATTGTTCAGGATTATAGATAGTCCATTATAGATAGAGGTTCCTTTTGAACTCTCTGGGATTCCAACCACACCTCCTCACCACCTCCATCCTTCCAATTCCATTTCCTCAAACCCAATGCACGTGCCTTCCCTTAGACTCCACCAGCCCAAACCCACATCCCGCACCCACAACCCCCTGCTTCCAGACCCCACATCTTGCACCACCGGCTCACCTCAATACATCCTGCACTATGGGCCACGCACCCCCCTCCCCCCCCACTATCCCCACATCCATTCTAACCACAGTAGTGGGGAAGACAACTTAACGATATTATTTGTTTAAGGTTACCGCTGCGACCTTAAGGAGTTGTTATTGGGAAAATTTGGGTCAAAAGTTTCAGCTGTGATCTTAAAGAGTTCTTAATGGGAAAATTTGGGGCAAAAGTTTTCGCAGCGACCTTATGAGAGTTCTCTTAAGAAAAAAATCATCTTCGTCTTAGCCGTTTTCTAGTTAAATCATATCAAGTCCATTTTCTGAAAATATGTTTATTAGTAGTTTATTGAGGAATTTGCAGCTCTTAAGCTATTGAAGGTCTTAATTTCGGTTATATTTGTTTTCAGAGTTATATTTCCTGCTACGGTCTTAAGGAATTCTTATGGAAAAAAATAAACTCTTTGAACTTAAGTTTCTGTTCTGAAAAAGTATCAGTATCAGAAGTTAGTTGTTGAACCTGGATCTATTACTTTATAAGTGTAGTTTCACTATAAGTAGCCCAATTTTCGTTCAATGCATTACAGTCATATCTCGGACGTAGTAAGAAAAGAATAGTTAGCGAGTTTCTGTTCTTTTCCCCCGCCTAAAATAAGTTATATTCCTGTAACTTCGTTAGTATCTACCCAAATCCCCTGAGATTTAAAACATAGTTATTTCTTACGAAGTAAAAGACAACAATTTTGTTACCGAGTTCCAGCTCTCGTCCCCGCCTTAGTTAATTCATACATCTTCGTTACTATCAGTCCATTTTCCCTGAAATTTAAAACCGCTATATTTTGGATGTAGTAAAAAACGAAAATAGAGTGATCTAGTTCCAGCTCCTGTCCTCCGATTTAGTTCACTCGAGTTCATTCGTACAACTTCGTTAATGGCAGATTAATTTCCCTGAAACTTATAACCACTGCATTTCCGACGTAGTAAAATAGATCAAGGCAATTGCCAAGCTTCGGTTCTTGTACCCCGCTTTAGTATACTCTTGTAATTTCGTTAATAACAAATCAATTTTCCTGAGATTTAAAACCGTTACATTTACAACACAGTAATATAGATTAAAGCAATTACCAAGCACCGACTCCTGTTCTCCGCCTTAGATCAATGTTCATCAAACAGTATTCCAGAACATCAAGAACAAGTGAGTAGCTCTCAACTTTTGCTTTATCTTAAGTAAACACGAGTCTTACCCTAACTAACAATAAACCTATTTAAATAGCCTTATCTCTCCCTCCCTCCATTTCCATGCTCCCTTTTGCTCACTTATCTCCCCCCTGACACCACCCCCCAGCTCCTCGCCTCCCATATCTTCCCCCCCCCCACACCCCAGCTTCTCACTCCCATATATTCCCAATCCCAACACCCCAGCTTCTCACTCCCATATATTCCCAATCCCCACCCATTCTTCACCCAACTCAATGACCCATTATCTTCCCCTACCCTCACTCCTACTTCCCCTGGCTCCCCATCCCATTATTTTCCCTCTCCTTCACCCCCTAGTTCCCCCAACTCCCCGACCCCCTTATCTTCCCCCTCCCAACCTTCAGTCCCTTATCTTCCCCTCCCTTCCTCTGCCTCACCCCTTCCCCAACTCCCCCCTTAACAGCCCTCTCACTCACCTCCCCCCCCCCCACGCCCTTTATCTCCCAGCATCTCACCCAATCCCTAACTCCACCCAAATCTTCCCCTCCCCAGAATTTTAAATACCGCTATTACCAATAACATTACCGTATTTTTGTCAATACTCAAGTGTGTATATATATATATATATATATATATATATATATATATATATATATATATATATATATATATATATATATATATATATATATTTAAATTATCACATCATCAATTATATATATATATGTATATATATATATATATATATATATATATATATATATATATATATATATATATATATATATATATATATATATATATATATATATGCAAGATGTCTATATTCTCTTTACATGATCATTCCATATTTGTTAGGCTTCTCTCCATGTTCAACAAATTTTCACAGCATGTTCTCAATACAACTTTGCTACACGTTATTCATGTTCTCAACATGTACTCTGCAAGTTCACTTCATGTTTTCGCCTGTTTGTCCGTGTTTATTGCATTCTGTTTCATGTTCTCAATAAATTCCATTCATGTTTTTTACATGTTCTCGGTGTTCCTTTCATATTCTATATGTTCTCAAAATGTTCTTAGCATGTTCTTCACAAGTTTGTTTTTCATTCTTTTTATACTGTGTATAAACTTTTATTGTTTTTCATGTTCTCTACAAATTCCATTTATGTACCCCTCATGTTCTTTGTGATATTTTCCTATTTGACCATGTTTCTTTAAAATCAAATGTTAATTTGCTTTGGCCATTCAGTAAATAGTTCATTCTTATGTATTATCAACTGCATTACTCTCCCCCCCTAGCAAATTTAGTTACACATGTATTTATTTATCAACAAAACATTTCTGACAAACACTGTTCTTAAACTGAACTGAAAATAGTCAAACATAACTTCTTTCAGTCATTTTTTAACTAAAATATCTCTTCGTTCGTTCAAAATATTTTCCAAAGGAATATTTAAATAATTTCTTAACTAACATTACACTTTGCTCAAATGAAAAAGAGTCAAGCGTAACTTCTTAAATGATTTACTAACTAAAATAACTCGTCCTTAGTTCGAAAAAATAACTAAATGTCTTCTTTCAACACTTTCTTAACTAACATTATGCTCTATAGAGCGAAAAAAATAGTCATAGGTAATTTATTTATAGTATTACTAACTAAAGCTAGTCTCTGAAACATCTTTAAACGTGAAGTGATGCTCTCATTCCCTCTTTATGTAAGGACACACTTAGAGATCTCAAGATACACTCAAAGCCATCAAAGCTAATCTCAAAGACATCAATGTTACACTCAGAGTCCTCAAAGATGATCTCTGAAACATCAAGCATTAAAAAACTCTCTCTGTGTACTCTTGACTTATAAAGGATACTCTCTAGGACTTTTTTATGCATAAATAAACTCACACGGTAACAAACATTGTTCATCATTCAGTAACTAAGTAGTCAAGAGCATCGCTTTCAGTAAAATATGTAAACTATAGTTTTTTTAGACTTACTAAGACAACTTTAAGTAATATATCAAACTAAACACGTGCAACTTTATGTACCAATAAACTTATGTGTCATGTAAAGTAACTATCTTTTATGTAGTAGTAACAGTTTCACTAGGACATTTTACAGTCAAAAGGTGTTAGTAACAATTATCACATCACTCACAAAAATAACTCAGTTCCCGGTAGCATATCTATCATTTCTTATTTACTTAACTTCCATTATGCAATAGGTTTTCTCGAAAATAGAGTGATCTAGTTCCAGACATGTAAGCTTTACATGTCTTATTCTGATTAAAATGTATTGTCTTATCCACCTAATCTTAAACTATTCTGATTAACAATTCACTATCCTACCTAAGCTGATTTGCCTGAGCTAACCTATCCTAACTTACCTAGTCAAACTTACCTATCCTCTCCTACCTGATGTAACTTAACATATCGTAACTTACACAACGTTACTTCCCTTACAAAACCTATCCTACCTGAGTAATTTGCATAACCTATACTGCATAACCATCCTGACATGTACATACCTTGCTAACTTGCTATACTTATATAACTTGCTAACTTAACTAACTTACCAAATTTCATGATATATCTTACATAACCTAATTTACCTGAGGTAACTTACCTATCCTGATCTAACCTAACTTACATATCTTACTAACTTATTTAACTTACATAAATTAATGTACTTATCTGCCCTCATCTACCTAACCTAACCTATCCTCCGTAACATAGTATTATCTCTGGAACATCTGCTCTTCATTTATTTACCCAGGAAAGACTCTTTTAACACTTGCAGTTACAAACCAGAACTCTAATATTACACTTGCAAACATATACATACTTACATAAAATACCCCATGACACATACACTTTTACATAAGTTGCTTAAAATATGTACACAATTATACATATGTGACATTCTCATTTAAACTTACAATTATATTTACAAACTAGCATAAACTTATATAAATTCATTCAACTCTGACAAAACACATACACTCTTACACAATCTCGGAAATGCACTTACGCATTCACATACAGTTACATTTATAAACACAAATTTACCCATATAAACTCCTTCTTACATACGAACCATGTAAAAACCTACACACATATAATTACATTCACAAGCTTAAACAACTGAAGCAAATACTTATTTCACTCACTTAAACAAACATATATTTGAACACATGCTCTCAGTTCATTAACTTACTTTCTAAAAATTTCACAAGTTCTCTTGTATATGCAAATTATCTCAAACTTGCACAAAATTCATAGGCTTAGTCTAACATGCATATACACTTAAGTACTTTCGCAGATCATATGCACTCTTAAACAAACCAGCACAGCTCTCGAAAACGCTTAGGCACTTTCGGAAACTCTTACACAACTAATTTCAGAACATTACATAAATCCCATATCCAACTATTTTAATTATCTTATCTTATTACAATTTCCCTCTGTTCTTCTTTCAATCTCTAATATTTTTTGTAAAGTGTTGTTTAAGCATTCTTCCCTTACTTATCCCCATCCATTCATAACCTATCCCAACCAAACCTAACCCTATCCTCACACACAAAGTATTTAAGCATTTTCAGAGCTTTGATAATTTACTCGTCCACTTGCTCTCCCCCCACCCCTCTCTGTCTGTCTCTCTCTCTCTCTCTCTCTCTCTCTCTCTCTCTCTCTCTCTCTCTCTCTCTCTCTCTCTCTCTCTCTCTCTCTCTCTCTCTCTCTCTCTCTCTCTCTCTCTCTCTCTTACTCCTCTTTCTCTCTTTCCTCTCACTCTCGACTTTTCTCTCTCTCAAGATTTAAACACAACAAAAACTACATCTGGAAGTTTAGGTTAAGAGTAATGAATAAGGACAAATTATAACAAACATAATAATTACACAAAAGAGCAGAAAGAAGTTAGGTTAAAGGACAATGAATAAGAAATTATTATAATAATCATAATAAATATAACTTATGAGATCCTTGAAGCCACCCAAACAAATGTAAGGTAATGAAACTAGGCGGTGGAAACAGGAGGCCAGAAACAGGATACCGAATGGGAGATGAAGTCCTCCATGAAACAGACAGAGAGAAAGATCTAGGAGTTGATATCACACCAAACCTCTTTCCTGAAGCCCACATAAAAAATAACATTGGCGGCATATGCGAGGCTGGCTAACATCAGAACTGCCGTCATGAGCCTGTGTAAGGATTCATTTACAACCTTGTATAAGACCAATAAGAACATGTATAAGACCAATCCTGGAGTATGCGGCCCCAGCATGGAGCCCGTACCTTGTTAAGCACAGGACTAAGCTGGAAAAAGTTCATAAGTATGCCACTAGGCTAGTCTCAGAACTAAGAGGTATGAGTTACGAGCAAAGGATGCATGAAATGAACCTAACGTAGCTGGAAGATAGAACTCGGCGAGACATGATCACTAAATACAAAATTCTGAGAGGTATCGACAGGGTAGATAGAGATTACTTGTTTAACACGGGAGGTACTCGAACAAGGGGACACAGGTGGAAACTGAGTACCCAAATGAACCACAGGGACGTTAGAAAGAACTTTTTCAGTGTCAGATTAGTTAACAGATGGAATGCATTAGGCAGTGATGTAGTGGAGGCTGACTCCAAACACAGTTTCAAGTGTAGATATGATAGAGCCCAGGAGCCCGGGAATCTGTACACAAGTTGATTGACCGTTGAGGGGCAGGACCAAAGACCCAGAGCTCAACCCTCGCAAGCACAAGTAGGCGAGTACAACATGGTGAGTACACATACATACACACAAATTTCACTAAAAATTAACATATTTTATACATTGAAAAGACGACTTTATATAAATAGTTACAGAGTCATCGTTCTGAGATCAAATGAGAACGTAAAAAAACTTTTGCGTGTGCTGGGAAGGGTTGAGAGCTTCTCACTTGTTGTTGTTGTTGATGTTCTGGAATACTGTTTGATGAACATTGATCTAAGGCGGAGAACAGCAGTTGGCACTTGGTAATTTCTTTGTTCTATTTTACTACGTTGGAAATGTATGGTTTTAAATATCAGGGAAATTGATTTGTTATTAACGAAATTACAAGAGTAATCTAAGGCGGGGTACAAGAGCCGGAGCTCGGTAATTGATTTGATCTATTTTACTACGTCCAAAATGCAGTGGTTTTAAAGCTCAATCAAATTGGCCTGTCAGCTGACAGGAGCTGGAACTCGATCACTCTATGGTTTTTCTTACTTCATCCAAAATATAGCGGTTTTAAATTTCAGGGAAAATGGACTGGTAGTAACGAGATTGTTCGCAAGAACTGAGGCGGGAACGAGAGCTGGAACTCGGTCACTAAATTGTTACTTCTTATTTGTTGTCCTCAGGCCTCAAGAACTTACTTCTGATACTGTGAATTACTTTTTCAAAATAGAAACTTGAGTCCAGAGTCTTTTTTTTTCCATACGAACTCTTTAAGTTCGGAAGCAAAACTAAAATAAGTAGAGCGGGAATTATGAACTTCAATAATTTCAGAACTGGGAATTCCTTTATTATTAAACTACTTATAAACATATTTTCTGAAAATGGACTTTATATGATTTAACTAAAAAACGGCGAAGATAAAGTGATGATATTTATTTCTTAAGAGAACTCTTCAAGATCGCAGCGGTAACGTTCGACCTGAATATTTCCCACAAGAACTATTTTAAGGTGGCAGCGGTGACTTCCCCCCCCCCTCCCCAAACAAATAAGTTACCCCTTTGTTGCCTTCTCCACTATTAACAACCCCACCCTATTCGTTATTACCCCCTTTCCTCAACCACCCAAAAAAATACCCCCAACACCCTCGCAACCCTTCACCATTCCAACAACCCCATTGCCCGCCACCTTATAACCCCACCAACCTTAACTCCCCCCTAATCCCCGACCCCCAACCACATCCCACAACCCCCATCACCCATAATCACCACCACCTCTCCCCCTCACAAACCCCAACCACCGCAACTCCCACTACCCTCATTCCCTACAACCCCAACCCCCCACTCTCCACAACCCCCAACCAACCCTGTCTCCCCACAACTCCAACCTATCCCCACTACCTAAACTTTCCACAACCATAACTAACCCCCACGCACACTCCCCACAACCCCTCTCACCCACAACAAAAATCCATGTATTATACTACCCACAAGTGACTAGATATAAGGAGAATGTTAAGTGGTGTTGTTCCTGCAGATAACAACGACGGCTTCAAGCAGCCAGGCTACAGCTGGTGAAGACCAGGGCCCCCCCACCTGCCTCCAGGGGCTCCCTGGCTCGCCCCTGACCCTCCTCCGCCGCCCCATCTGCCTCCAGGGGCTCCCTGGCTCGCCCCTGACCCTCCTCCGCCGTCCCACCTGCCTCCAGGGGCTCCCTGGCTCGCCCCTGACCCTCCTCCGCCGCCCCACCTGCCTCCAGGGGCTCCCTGGCTCGCCCCTGACCCTCCTCCACCACCCCCACCTGCCTCCAGGGGCTCCCTGGCTCGCCCCTGACCCTCCTCCGCCGCCCCAGCTGCCTACAGGGGCTCCCTGGCTCGCCACTGACCCTCCTCCTCCGTCTTGAAGGTTATCTTTGAGTTCGCCCTTGCTGGAGGGTTTATCAACTAGTACTGGGTGGTAGAGCGACGGTCTTGCTTCTTGCAGGGTCGGCGTTCGATCCCCCGATGGTCCAGGTGGCTAGGCTCTGCTCAGTCATTCTGTCCTTATACCCCAGCTCTTGGTCTGTCCTCATACCCCAGCTCTTGGTCAGTCCTCATACCCCAGCTCTTGGTCAGTCCTCATACCCCAGCTCTTGGTCAGTCCTCATACCCCAGCTCTTCGTCTGTCCTCATACCCCAGCTCTTGGTCAGTCCTCATACCCCAGCTCTTGGTCAGTCCTCATACCCCAGCTCTTGGTCAGTCGTCATACCCCAGCTCTTGGTCAGTCCTCATACCCCAGCTCTTGGTCAGACGTCATACCCCAGCTCTTGGTCAGTCGTCATACCCCAGCTCTTGGTCAGTCGTCATACCCCAGCTCAGATGAATAATGTTACAATGGCTGATCACCAAGGAAAAGAAGACAGGAAATTCTTTAAGAACTTTCGTATTAGTCAACACATCTTCAGAGGGATGTATTGATCCACCCTTCTTAAGATATATTGATTAATACGAAACTAATTACCTAAAAGCAGAGTGAATTTCGTTATTTTAAAATATTTCTTTTCATATTGATTGATTTTAATAATATAACTATATTATAGTAGAGTGTTGAATTACTGATGTTATTGTGTTTTGTTGTCTTGTGTTAATTTAAGTTAGGTTAGATTAGGTTTGGTTTACTGAAATAAAAAAACATTAAAATCATATATAATACAGTGGAAAGCTTTATCATTCCATAAGAACAAAATCTGAAAAATATATAATTTAAGGAAAACTCGGCTTGTTAGACAACTTGGCCTATTAGCAACAACAAGCACATATATATTTAAAATATTTAGCACATTGCACGTCCTTATTGCATCGTGGAGTTGTGTCTTCACTGTGTTGCCGTACCTGCCTGCAGGATGGCAACATAGGCCTCTAGCATGTGTGCTTGTGCTTCCATACCTGCCTGCAGGATGGCAACAAAGGCCTCTAACAGATGTGCTTGTGCTTCCATACCTGCCTGCAGGATGGCAACAAAGGCCTCTAACAGGTGTGCTTGTGCTTCCATACCTGCCTGCAGGATGGCAACATAGGCCCCTAACAGGCGTGCGTGTGTTGTCGTACCTGCCTGCAGGATGGCAACATAGGCCTCTAGCAGGTGTGCTTGTGCTTCCATACCTGCCTGCATGATGGCAACATAGGCCTCTAACAGGTGTGCGTGTGTTGCCGTACCTGCCTGCAGGATGGCAATATAGGCCCCTAACACGTGTGCGTGTGTTGTCGTACCTGCCTGCAGGATGGCAACATAGGCCTCTAACAGGTGTGCTTGTGTTGTCGTACCTTCCTGCAGGATGGCAACATAGGCCTCTAACAGGTGTGCTTGTGTTGTCGTACCTTCCTGCAGGATGGCAACATAGGCCTCTAACAGGTGTGCTTGTGTTGTCGTACCTTCCTGCAGGATGGCAACATAGGCCTCTAACAGGTGTGCTTTTGTTGTCGTACCTGCCTGCCACTCACTTGGGAAACAAACTAATCACTAGACATCATGTGCGCGCAGATACGACGTTAACAAAGTTATTCCTTTAAATTCTGTCACATCTTACAAATATGAACAAAATATATAAAAACGCAAAGAGATTCGCATTTTTGTACTGCAAGATAGTCTGTAAATTCTGAGACGCCTGTCAACTATTCTCGTTTGTTCTACGTATGTTATAAAATAAAAAGAATTGGCTTTGCATCTTGTTTTACTGCCCACATAAGGCTTACACCATCAACATGTCTACACTTCACAACAATTATGTGATAAAATTTTACGACAATTGAAGCACGGATATTGTTTTGATATCAAATATTAAGTGAAGTATTATAAGGTCAACTTTCTTTGTCCTGTAATGAAGACTGTATTCAAAATCTTTATTCATGAATTGTTGTACATATATAATTGGAAACATTTACATAAAAAATACAGTACATTAATTATATAAGAAGTTACAATAATTCTATAGCACGTAATCATAGGGTGAAATCATAGATATTGCTGGCTTAAGCCTAAGCATTCTACGTCAACAGATACTGGGACTATCCGGGCTTAAAATCATCCCAATCACACAGCTTATATAACATCGTCACCCACAGTCACACAGCTTATATAACACCATCACCAACAGTCACACAGCTTATATAACACCGTCACCAACAGTCACACAGCTTATATAACACCGTCACCCACAGTCACACAGCTTATATAACACCATCACCCACAGTCACACAGCTTATATAACACCATCACCAACAGTCACACAGCTTATATAACACCGTCACCAACAGTCACACAGCTTATATAACACCGTCACCCACAGTCACACAGCTTATATAACACCGTCACCCACAGTCACACAGCTTATATAACACCGTCACCAACAGTCACACAGCTTATATAACACCATCACCCACAGTCACACAGCTTATATAACACCATCACCAACAGTCACACAGCTTATATAACACCGTCACCAACAGTCACACAGCTTATATAACACCGTCACCCACAGTCACACAGCTTATATAACACCGTCACCCACAGTCACACAGCTTATATAACACCATCACCAACAGTCACACAGCTTATATAACACCGTCACCCACAGTCACACAGCTTATATAACACCGTCACCCACAGTCACACAGCTTATATAACACCGTCACCCACAGTCACACAGCTTATATAACACCCTCTGACTTCAGTTCCACACAAAAGTCAAGCCGGTAATCCATTTCTCGGTTACAGTAGTTTCTTCTTAATTCCAAATATCATCTTGGAGTCTACATGCTTCCTAGCTGATGAGTTGTGTTATCCTCTCTTAGACTTGCTTCCTCATTACCTACATCACTGTTATGTTATCCTGTCCTTTAGACTTTCTTCCTCATTACATATATCAGTGTTATGTTATCCTGTCCTGTAGACCTGCTTCCTCATTACATATATTAGTGAGTCTTTAGGCTCGCATAACGTATGAGTTAATCAGTCCCCTTTAAGGCCTGGTTACTCTCAAAATATCAACATAGAAGGATTTTGTTGTTGAAGATTCAGCTACTCGGAGTAAAAGTAGCACGAGCTATGGTGAGATCGTAGTGGACTTACTCAACATTGAAGGTAGGAATTTATGTGAAATTAGCTGTACCTGCCCACGCGTTGTTGTGGCTCAGCAACGCATGTGCATTGCTGAGCCACAGTAACCTTACCCTATCCCCCAGTCCTCCCAAACCATTCCCTCCTGCGTCCCCTCGTCCTCCCAAACCATTCCCTCCTGCGTCCCCTCGTCCTCCCAACCATTCCACTCTCCTTCGTCCCCTTGTCCTCCCCACCATTTTCCCCTCCCCCACCATCCCCAACTCCACCGTTCCCTCGTCCTCCCCACCATTCCCCACTCAACCATCCCCTCGTCCACCCCACCATCTCCCACTCCCCCGTCCCCTCGTTCTCCGTACCATGCCCCCCTTCCCTGGTCCCCTCTTCCCCTCCCCCACCATTACCCACTCCCATGTCTCCACGTCCTAACCATCATTCCCCACTCCCGTGTCCGATGCATTCCCAAATGATCTGATGTTTCCCCAGAAAATTGGGAACTTCAAATGATCTGATGTTCCCATCACTGAAAAATAAGAACAGGTAAAAAAATGGAATGAAAAACATTGAACAAATTAAAAAATTAACAATACTCACAAAATGAAAGGTATGGTAAACAACACAGCTCATTTCCAAGGCAATATCACTGAAAATAATTAAATCAAAAGGAAAATAAATCGAAATGTATCAAAATGGAAATAAATAGAAATCTATCAAAATTTAATATATCATTGTAATCAGAAACATTGAAATGGAATCTTAATACATTTAGTATAGCGTGTGTTGATCTTAAGTGCAACAGATGGGGCTGGTTAAAAAAAAAAAAGCATGGTTTTATCTGTCACGGGTATGTCATCTATACTTATACAGACGTAATGAACGGTATGGTAAACAACAGAACTCAATTCGAAAGCAATGTCACAAAATAATTAAAACAAAATGAAAGTCAATCGAAATCAATGAAAATTGACTTAGTTGTGAAAAGTGATATATATTATTTTGTTGTGCTACTCAGTTGATTCATTTAATGTGGCGTGGTTCTATTCTAAGTATTTACACCATTATTCTTACCATAGTGTTCTGGTTTTTCTTGATGTTATTTATTTGTTTAATAGTACTGAGTTATGCTGGCGTTAATTTCATGCATATATCTATATAAATAAAAATGTAAATGTTCGTTTGTTCAAAATCACTAATCTCCGAAAGTTCTTCACCGATTGCTTCGAAATTTTCACACAACGTTCCATTTACATCCGAGCAGATTTTTATATACATACTATATCAATGTCATGTCTGCGAAGGGAAATAACTGGCTTTTTCTGAAAAACTGTGTTTTTAAGTGTGAGAGAAATCTTTGAAACCTCTTTACCGAATGCTTTGGAACTTTGACACAACGTTGCATTTGAATAGGCGCTTGTTTTTACATACCTACTATATACGTGCCTAACCTGTGACAGGAAAAACATGTTTTTTTTTTAAAACAACACCATCTGTTGGATGTAGGAGCAACACACTGTAATCTCCACAAGTTCTTCAACGATTGCCTTGAAATTTTGACACAACGTTCCATTCGAATATGTACGAGTTTTAATATACCTACTATATAGATGTCACACCTGTGACTGGTAAAACCATGTTTTTTTTTTTAAATCAGCGCCATCTATTGCATGTAATAGCAACACACGTCATACTAAATATATTATGATTCCATTTCAATGTTTCTGGTTGCATTGATAAATTGAATTTTTTTAGATATTTATATATTTTCATTTTGATTTAATTATTTTGTTTGACATTGCATTGTAATGGAGCCGTGTTGTTTACCATACCGTTCATTTTGTAAGTATAAGTATAGATGCTACACCTGTGACAGGTAAAAAAAATTTTTTTTTTAAGAAACAGCACCATCTGTTGCCTGTACAAGCAACACATGCTATTCTAAATATGTTACGATTCCATTTCAATGTGTTCGATTGCATTTGAAAAAATTTAATTTTCATTGATTTCGATATATTTTCATTTTGATATCATTATTTAGTGTGATATTGCATTAGAATTGAGCTGTGTTGTTTACCATACCGTTCATTTCGCGAGTATAATTATAGATGCTACACCTGTGACAGGTAAAAGCATGCTTTTTTAGGAAAACAGCGCCATTTGTTACACGTAAGATCAATACACGCTATCCCAAATTTGTTTTGATTCCATTTCAATGTTTCCGATTTTATTGATAAATTGAATTTTCATAGATTTCGATTGATTTTCATTTTGATTTAATTTTTTTGTGTGACATTGCATTGAAATTGAGCTGTACCATACCGTTCATTTTGTGAGTATAGTTTATTTATTTATTTATTTTTTCATTTTGTTTTTAAATGTTTTTCTTATATTTCAGTGATGGGAACATCAGATCATTTGAGATTGCATCAGACGAGGGAGTGGGGAATGGTGGGGAGGACGAGGGGACGAGAGTGGGGGATGGTGAGGAGGACGAGGGGACGAGAGTGGGGGATGGTGAGGAGGACGAGGGGACGAGAGTGGGGGATGGTGAGGAGGACGAGGGGACGAGAGTGGGGGATGGTGAGGAGGACGAGGGGACGAGAGTGGGGGATGGTGAGGAGGACGAGGGGACGAGAGTGGGGGATGGTGAGGAGGACGAGGGGACGAGAGTGGGGGATGGTGAGGAGGACGAGGGGACGAGAGTGGGGGATGGTGAGGAGGACGAGGGGACGAGAGTGGGGGATGGTGAGGAGGACGAGGGGACGAGAGTGGGGGATGGTGAGGAGGACGAGGGGACGAGAGTGGGGGATGGTGAGGAGGACGAGGGGACGAGAGTGGGGGATGGTGAGGAGGACGAGGGGACGAGAGTGGGGGATGGTGAGGAGGACGAGGGGACGGCAAAGTTGGGGATGAAGGGGATGGGGAGATAGGGGAATGGAGAATGGTGGGGAAGACAAGGGGACATTGGAGTGGGGGGGGGGGATGGTGTGGAGGACGAGTGGATGGGGGAGGGGGGGTAATGGTAAGGAGGACGAAGGGACGGAAGTGGGAGATGGTAAGAAAGTCGAGAGAACGGTGGAGAGGGGCATGGTTAGAAGGATGAAGAGACGCTGGAGTGGGGGATGGTGGGGACGAGGGGATAGGGCAATGGAGAATGGTGGGGAGGACAAAGGGACGGGGGGGGAAGGGTATGTTGGGGAAGATGAGGGGACGGGGGAGTAGGGAGAACGAGGGGACGGGGGAGTAGGAAGAACGAGGGGACGGGGGAGTTGGGAGAACGAGGGGACGGGGGAGTTTGGAATGGTTGGGAGTACAAAAGGATGGGGAGAGAGGGGGAAATGGTGGGGCGGACTTAGGGACTGGGGAAGGTTGCTGTGGCTCGGCAACGCACATGTGTTGCTGAGCCGTGGGGGATCTCCCGCAGTCCTGTGGATATTCCACAACCCTGCATTGTGTGCAGGAATCCTTCACAGCCCTGCGGTGTTTGTTTGTTCAACCACAGCCTTGCAGTGTGTTTAGTATTCACCACAGCCCCACAGAGTGTGCGAGATCCTCCACAGCCCCACAGAGTGTGCAGGATCCTTCACAGCCCCACAGAGTGTGCAGGATCCTTCACAGCCCTGCAGTGTGTGTAAAATCCCCCACAGTATTGCAGAGTTTGGGTGATCCACCATTGCTGTACAGTCTGCGTGGCATCTACAACAGCCCTGCAGTGAGTGGGGGATCTCCCACAGCCCGGAAGTGTGTGTGGCATGCACCACAGCCCTGTAGTGTGTTGGTGATCCTCCACAGCTCTACAGTGCATTGGGTACCCGCCACAGTCACACAGTGCGTGAAGGATCCACTTCAGCCGTTAAATGTGTGGGTGATCCACCTCAGCTCTCCTGTGGGTGTGTGTTATCCACTACAACCCTACAGTGTGTGGGAAAACCATCACAGCCCTGCAGTGTATCCAAGATCCACCAAAGCCCCACACTGTGTATCATCCAGCACAACCCTTGAGTGTGTGCGTGATCCACCACAGTCCTGCAATGTGTTGTGGATCCATCACAGTCCTGAAGGGTGTGGGTGATTCACTACACACTGCAGGGTGTGGGTGATCCACCAAAACCCAGCAGTGTATTGGTGATCCACCACAGCTCTACAGTGTGTATGGGTGATCCACCACAGCTCTACAGTGTGTATGGGTGATCCACCACAGCTCTACAGTGTGTATGGGTGATCCACCACAGGCCTGCAGTGTGTGGGGTGATCCTCCAAAGCCCTGCAGTGAGAGGGATCGAGTAGAATAAATTATGACTACGACCGTGTGCACCACCTGAGCAGGTGAGCCAGCAGTGGCCTCATAGCTGGATAACCTTATAGTTATCACTCCTAGACCGGATTGATAACTATAATGGAGGGTATGTTAGCCTATCTTTCTCTATACCAGCTCACGTTAATACTTTCCCTGGGGTATATTTAAGAACATACAGACAGTTTTTCATTGATGAGATTCGCAGCCCTTTCTCCCCCTCATCATCGCACCCTCCTAATTTACCCTGACATCACACTAATTTTGCGCAATTTAAATATACGTTAAGACGAGGAAGATGATTAGCTAGACCCCATCAATAATGATGGTTTTTCTATACGAGGCAAGTTGAGAACAGTTACTCAAGAAGAGGTCGAGTCACTTATTGATTTCTGGTCAGATCATTTGACTGAGAAGACAAGATTATACTTGGAAAAAGAAGGAAGGATCCAATGTCTTGGTTGAGTGTCTCACAGGCTTTTATATCAACTGCGCACAAATTGTTAGGTTCCAATAAGGTTAGGTTCTCATGTAGAGTATCCTGCAGGTTTGCGTGGAAATCAGTTGGTTTTCAATCCAGATGGTGAGGCTAATATCTACCTTATGTAGTGTGTTGCCACATATAAATGTTTAGCTAAAGGTATGCATCTTGATAATATTCGCACTAGATCTGTGAATGCTAGTTGGTGTCTCAGGCACATTAATTAGCCAGCCAATGTTAATTCTGCAGTAACATTTGAGGACATCACCAAGGTGGAGAAAATAAATAGGGTCAGTATATTCGTCTATTCACTAGACAGAGATGAAAATACAAGGTGTCATTATATCACTCTAACTAGGGAAGGAAGAGGTGAACATAAAGACATTATTTCTTTGCTAATGGTGGAACCTCCACATCTAGTACTGATAAAAGATTTTAACCAGTATGTATGCAATATATGTGGTAATGCCAACTTCATCCCTAAACAACACAGCTTTTGTCATTGTTGTTTGATATCTCTACTGCCTAACAGTAAGATAACTCACGAATGTATATGTAAGTAGCATCAATCTCTCAAATTTTATCCAGCAAAGAGGAAGATTTCTTTCTATAACTATGGACGAGGATATGGGACTGGTAACATGTGCTGTTGTGATTTTGAGTGTATGTTAGATTGCTCAAACCCTGAAGGGATGATAGACCCACGTCACAACGTGGGTTGCATATGCCTACATTATCATTGACAGACAGATGAACATTGTTGAGAATGACAGCTATTAAGGGAAGGATGCTGTCAATCACTTTATAACCATACTAGAAGTGTTATGGGCTAGGATCCAGAGGGGACTAGTAGCCTATGCACCTCACATGTCCCAACAACAGCAGGCCATATATGACACAAAAACAGCTTGCGAGCTCTGTGATGAACCTTTCAACGGTCATGATGTAATTAAAGTCAGACATCATGACCACACAATAAGATTTCACAACTATAAAGCTGCTTACTGTGATAGATGTAATTTGTAGTGTATAAATTCATATAAGTTCCTGTACACTTTTTCACACAACACTAGCTATGATTTAGCAGTAATCCTTAATGAGATGAAAGACAGACCAGGGATGGAAATAGATATATTAGCTAGGAATGGATTTAAGTTTATGAAAGTCGATGTGAACAACTTACGATGTTTGAATAGTTTAGCCCTTCTCAATGAATCAATAGGAAGAATAGCTAAAGATCATATTGATAGTGGGAAATCTACTACCATCATATTGGCTATGTTAAAGGGTGTAAATAAAGACGCCATCCCCAAACTGTTGAAGGGTAAACAATCATTCTGCTATGAATACTTATCATCCATGAGTGTGTTAGATGAGCCGCACCTTCCTTCATGTGATAAGTTTTACAACGTGAAAGATATTTATACTGAAAGATGAAGAGCTATCAGAAAAAAATTATGAACAAGCTTTAGAATTGTTTTATCTAGCTAAACGTCGTAACATAGGGCGAATGTCTAGTCCTATACCTCAAAGTAGACACTGGATTGTTGGCCGATGTGTTCACAGTCTGGCAAGATACCATGCTTACTCTCTACAAATTGGACATTTCTCTACAGTCATTCAAACCCATTGCTATATGATTTACTGCACCGGAATCTCCAAGGCGGGTTCACCAGTGTGATTAGACAGTACACAAATGTGGAGAACCAGCACACAGGCTTAGATCTAGGTGATGATAGTAATTACATCATCTACCAGGATTTTAACAGTCTATATGGAGCGTGTATGACCGAACTGGTCCCTCGTGGAGGGATCCGGAAACTGACTTACAATGAGCGTGATGCGTTGCTAGAGCGAGGCTTGGAGAATATCACATGTGACGGGCCAAAGGGGTATTGGGTGTTGTGTGATACACTGCAGGTTAGTCCAGAGGTAGCATGGTATACAAATGAACTACCCCTAGTTCTTTGAATACCTGCATTACCAAGGAACATATTTCACTTTACAGTAAGAATATTCTTACAGAAGAAAGACGTGGGTTGCCTAAAATGCACTAAATTAATTGCTTCTCATCTCCCTCAGAAAGATAACCTGGTTAGTCTTGACTTGTTACAGTTGCTCATGCGTATTGTATTAGAAGTAGCTGAAGTTCACTACATCTATAAATTTAAACAGGAGAGCTACCTTAAAGACTTCATTGAAACCAATGTTCGTGAACAAGCCAGTACCAAATGTGCGATAAAAAAAAGGCTTTCAAACTCGTATCAAACTCTATATATAGAAAGAGCCTCACAGATTTTTCTAAATATGGGAACAAAGACTATTTAGTCACAGATTGTAGAGGTTTCCTGGAACACGCTTGGAATCCTTTCTTCAAGTGTAGCCTCTTGTTAAGTAAGGATCATGTGATATGTACTATCAAGCAGAAGTCACTCCTAGTCAACACTCTTACATACCTGAGTTATCACATACTTCCAATTGCTAAGAGGCGACTCTATGAGTTCTGGTATGATGTTGTAATACCTGCGTATGGGGATAAAGCGAGTTTATTATATACAGACACAGACTCTTTAATCATTTTTCTTTCTTATTAAACTTTACTGTCAGGATGTGTTTAAAGAGCTGAATAAGTTTCTTCTCTTTGACTGCATGGATTGTAGCAACTTTCTTGACACACATCCATCCTACTCTAACATGCGTGAAGGCGAACTAGGATTGCTCAAGTCAGAAATAGGGTCTAAGATTATTATCTATTTAATTGCTCTCAGACTTAAAACATACTCTTTCACCACTCAGGACGGGGAAAACACTTGTAAGTGTAAGGGAGTGCTGTACCACCTACAAGAGAAACTCTCACATGACTCACTTCAGCACACTCTTCAAACAAACACTTTAATCAGGTTTGTGTCTACATCTACACGTAATGTGCAAGGAAAGATCTGTACATGCCGCAGTACATGCAGAGGTTTGTCAGCATTTGACGATAAACACTACATTCTAAGCCCCACACAGTCTCTAGTGTTATGGACATCCAGATATCACTAAAAATAATGATGATGATGAGATGGATGTAGAAGTGGGCGAGGAGGAGATTGAGGGGACAGAAGAAGTGTTTATGTAGGATGATGAAGTGGTAGAAGCGACACAACCACAGAGACCCTACCCTGTATTCCTCCCCCCCCCCCCCCCCCCCTGGAGCAGTATTCCTCCCCCTTGGAGCAGGCGAGATGCTTCAGCTCAAAACTATTTAACCCTAATTAGATTTAGGTTGTACAATTTAGTTAAGTTAGTATTAAGACAGATAGATAGATAGATTGATAAGACATACGGGTAGAACTATATACTACAGGGAATTAGAAGTTTATTAATATTATTGTTTGTGAGCTGTGTTAACCGTAAGAACTGTGATTAGTTTTTAATACTGTTGTGTGTGTGTATATATATATATATGTCGTACCTAGTAGCCAGAACGCCCTTCTCAGCCTACTATGCAAGGCCCGATTTGCCAAATAAGCCAAGTTCTCATGAATTAATGTTTTTTCGACTACCTAACCTACCTAACCTAACCTAACCTAACTTTTTCGGCTACCTAACCTAACTTTTTCGGCTACCTAACCTAACCTAACCTAACCTATAAAGATAGGTTAGGTTAGGTTAGGTAGGGTTGGTTAGGTTTGGTCATATATCTACGTCAATTTTAACTCCAATAAAAAAAATTGAGCTCATACATAATGAAATGAGTAGCTTTATCATTTCATAAGAAAAAAAATAGAGAAAATATATTAATTCAGGAAAACTTGGCTTATTAGGCAAATCGGGCCTTGCATAGTAGGCTGAGAAGTGCGTTCTGGCTACTAGGTACGACATATATATATATATATATATATATATATATATATATATATATATATATATATATATATAAATATATACATATATATATATATATATATATATATATATATATATATATATATATATATATATATATATATATATATATATATATATATATATGCGAACAAGCCTGAATGGTCCCCAGGACAATATGCAACTGAAAACTCACACCCCAGAAGTGACTCGAACCCATACTCCCAGAAGCAACGCAACTGGTATGTACAAGACGCCTTAATCCACTTGACCATCACGACCGGACATAATGAGGTGATAGCCGAGGCTATTTGAACCACCCCACCGCCGGCACTCGGATAGTAATCTTGGGCATAGCATTTTACCAAATCACCTCATTCTTTGGGGCACACGTGAGGAACACAAATGCGAACAAGCCTGAATGGGCCCCAGGACAATATGCAACTGAAAACTCACACCCCAGAAGTGACTCGAACCCATACTCCCAGAAGCAATGCAACTGGTATGTACAAGACGCCTTAATCCACTTGACCATCACGACCGGACATAATGAAGTGATAGCCGAGGCTATTTGAACCACCCCACCGCCGGCACTCGGATAGTAATCTTGGGCATAGCATTTTACCAAATCACCTCATTCTTTGGGGCACACGTGAGGAACACAAATGCGAACAAGCCTGAATGGTCCCCAGGACAATATGCAACTGAAAACTCACACCCCAGAAGTGACTCGAACCCATACTCCCAGAAGCAACGCAACTGGTATGTACAAGACGCCTTAATCCACTTGACCATCACGACCGGACATAATGAGGTGATAGCCGAGGCTATTTGAACCACCCCACCGCCGGCACTCGGATAGTAATCTTGGGCATAGCATTTTACCAAATCACCTCATTCTTTGGGGAACACGTGAGGAACACAAATGCGAACAAGCCTGAATGGTCCCCAGGACAATATGCAACTGAAAACTCACACCCCAGAAGTGACTCGAACCCATACTCCCAGAAGCAACGCAACTGGTATGTACAAGACGCCTTAATCCACTTGACCATCACGACCGGACATAATGAGGTGATAGCCGAGGCTATTTGAACCACCCCACCGCCGGCACTCGGATAGTAATCTTGGGCATAGCATTTTACCAAATCACCTCATTCTTTGGGGCACACGTGAGGAACACAAATGCGAACAAGCCTGAATGGTCCCCAGGACAATATGCAACTGAAAACTCACACCCCAGAAGTGACTCGAACCCATACTCCCAGAAGCAATGCAACTGGTATGTACAAGACGCCTTAATCCACTTGACCATCACAACCGGACATAATGAGGTGATAGCCGAGGCTATTTGAACCACCCCACCGCCGGCACTCGGATAGTAATCTTGGGCATAGCATTTTACCAAATCACCTCATTCATTGGGGCACACGTGAGGAACACAAATGCGAACAAGCCTGAATGGTCCCCAGGACAATATGCAACTGAAAACTCACACCCCAGAAGTGACTCGAACCCATACTCCCAGAAGCAACGCAACTGGTATGTACAAGACGCCTTAATCCACTTGACCATCACGACCGGACATAATGAGGTGATAGCCGAGGCTATTTGAACCACCCCACCGCCGGCACTCGGATAGTAATCTTGGGCATAGCATTTTACCAAATCACTTCATTCTTTGGGGCACACGTGAGGAACACAAATGCGAACAAGCCTGAATGGTCCCCAGGACAATATGCAACTGAAAACTCACACCCCAGAAGTGACTCGAACCCATACTCCCAGAAGCAACGCAACTGGTATGTACAAGACGCCTTAATCCACTTGACCATCACGACCGGACAAAATGAGGTGATAGCCGAGGCTATTTGAACCACCCCACCGCCGGCACTCGGATAGTAATCTTGGGCATAGCATTTTACCAAATCACTTCATTCTTTGGGGCACACGTGAGGAACACAAATGCGAACAAGCCTGAATGGTCCCCAGGACAATATGCAACTGAAAACTCACACCCCAGAAGTGACTCGAACCCATACTCCCAGAAGCAACACAACTGGTATGTACAAGACGCCTTAATCCACTTGACCATCACGACCGGACAAAATGAGGTGATAGCCGAGGCTATTTGAACCACCCCACCGCCGGCACTCGGATAGTAATCTTGGGCATAGCATTTTACCAAATCACTTCATTCTTTGGGGCACACGTGAGGAACACAAATGCGAACAAGCCTGAATGGTCCCCAGGACAATATACAACTGAAAACTCACACCCCAGAAGTGACTCGAACCCATACTCCCAGAAGCAACGCAACTGGTATGTACAAGACGCCTTAATCCACTTGACCATCACGACCGGACAAAATGAGGTGATAGCCGAGGCTATTTGAACCACCCCACCGCCGGCACTCGGAGAGTAATCTTGGGCATAGCCTTTCACCAAATCACTTCATTCTTTGGGGCACACGTGAGGAACACAAATGCGAACAAGCCTGAATGGTCCCCAGGACAATATGCAACTGAAAACTCACACCCCAGAAGTGACTCGAACCCATACTCCCAGAAGCAACGCAACTGGTATGTACAAGACGCCTTAATCCACTTGACCATCACGACCGGACAAAATGAGGTGATAGCCGAGGCTATTTGAACCACCCCACCGCCGGCACTCGGATAGTAATCTTGGGCATAGCATTTTACCAAATCACTTCATTCTTTGGGGCACACGTGAGGAACCCAAATGCGAACAAGCCTGAATGGTCCCCAGGACAATATGCAACTGAAAACTCACACCCCAGAAGTGACTCGAACCCGTACATACCAGTTGCGTTGCTTCTGAGAGTATGGGTTCGAGTCACTTCTGGGGTGTGAGTTTTCAGTTGCATATTGTCCTGGGGACCATTCTGGCTTGTTCGCATTTGTGTTCCTCACGTGTGCCCGAAAGAATGAAGTGATTTGGTAAAATGCTATGCCCAAGAATACTATCCGAGTGCCGGCGGTGGGGTGGTTCAAATAGCCTCGGCTATCACCTCATTTTGTCCGGTCGTGATGGTCAAGTGGATTAAGGCATCTAGTACATACCAGTTGCGTTGCTTCTGGGAGTATGGGTTCGAGTCACTTATGGGGTGTGAGTTTTCAGTTATATATATATATATATATATATATATATATATATATATATATATATATATATATATATATATATATATATATATATAATATATATATATATATATATATATATATATATATATATATATATATATAGATATATATATATATATATATAAATATATATATATATATATATATATATATATATATATATATATAATATATATATATATATATATATATATATATATATATATATATATATATAGATATATATATATATATATATATATATAAATATATATATATATATATATATATATATATATATATATATATATATATATATATAGATATATATATATATATATATATATATATATATATATATATATATATATATATATATATGTATATATATATATATATATATATATATATATATATATATATATATATATATATATATATATATATATATTAGTATATTTTGGTAGCAGTCTTTCCTGTAGACATATATTATTAAATATGACCGAAAAAGTAAGATTAATAATTCTAACACGAATTTTCTCAATCTTTCGTACATTTCTTTTCACTGTTGGTGGTAATTCAAAAATCAATTCTCCAAAATTCATTTTTATTTCTAGTCTGACGCGAATTTTTGAATTTTTGAATTACCACCAACAGTGAAAAGAAATGTACGAAAGATTGAGAAAATTCGTGTTAGAATTATTAATCTTACTTTTTCGGTCATATTTAATAATATATGTCTACAGGAAAGACTGCTACCAAAATATACTAATATTAAAACGCACGACCCAGCAGCAAGGAATCAAGCCTTCACGATAAAATATCGCCAGGATCTGATTCGTGATCAGATATACAAGGCAGAGAATGAAATCAAAGACAACAAAACGCAACTACTTCATGCTACGAGCGAGTGGAGAAATAGCAACATCGACGAAAGTATCCGTACCCGCATTGAACAACACCTCGACATCCTCACAGACCAACATCACCTCAGCACTGAAACAAGGATTATCAAGAAACTAACAACGTTATATGGAGGACCTATGGCAATTCCACGACCAAGAGATGGCTTCCTGAACCTTGCAGGAATTAACCTCACTGAGGATCAAGTCACTCTCCTAAATCTGGGCATAAACTGTCACGTTATGTCCAGACCGAGTGAGATGGCCCGGAAAGTGGAGTTGGAAATTCTGTTGGACGACATATTCGACCTCGAGACACAAAAGAAGGTCACTACCAAAGATACCTTACAAGCAGAACTTATTGCGGAAGGAGGAAAGAATCGAGGCAATTACAGAAGCACCATACTGTCCCCCGAGCTCAAAGCGGCAGCCGAAAGCCTTCGTGAGAACAAGGAGATAGTTGTCAGGAGAGGTGACAAGTCGCCAATATACGTCATTCTTAAAAAAGACGAATATCTGGCTAAAATGAACCTCATACTTTCTGACCAAACTAAATTCCAAAGGGTAACGAAGGACACTACAGCCGAATTGAAAGCAAAGGTCAACAGACTAATCGAAACTGTGAACGCCAAGAAATCTGGACTCCACCTGCCAAAGATTATTGGGGAATATAAACCTGGATATGCGTATGGAAATGTCAAGACACACAAGCCTGGAAACCCACTTCGGCCAATCATTAGCCAGATACCCACACCCACGTACAGACTAGCAAAGTGACTCAACGGCCTGCTGACTCCTTATGTCCCTTGCGCCTTCAGCCTGAAGTCGCCAAAGGAATTTGTTGACTTACTGCGGGGCACACGGGCCACAGGAATAAGAGCCTCGTTGGACGTAGAATCGCTGTTCACCAACGTACCAGTGGACGAGACAATCGGGATGATAGCCGACAGAGTGTATCGTGATCCAGCCTGTACTCCTCTTGACATACCAGAAAATATCCTAAGGAAACTACTCCAAGCTTGTACTAAAGAGGCACCCTTATTGAGCCCGGATGGGCACATGTATAAGCAAGTAGATGGGGTCGCCATGGGTTCTCCCCTAGGTGTCCTGTTTGCAAACTTCTACATGGGTACCATCGAGCAAAAAGTCTTAGTCAACATGAACTTGAAACCGGCCATATACTGCAGGTATGTTGACGACATTTTTACACAGGTACCTGATGTCAGACATCTGCAGGAGCTGAAGGAGGCATTTGAGCAGAGTTCCGTGCTGCGTTTCATTTACGAGATGGAAAAGGATGGGAAGCTGCCCTTTCTAGATGTAACAGTCATGGAAAGGAGCGGAGGTTTCCACACTGCAGTCTACACTAAGGAAACGAACATTGGAATGTGCCTAAATACCAAAAGCGACTGCCCAGATAGGTACAAGAGGAGTGTTGTTAACGCATATGTCGACCGTGCTCTCAGGCACAGCTCAGAATGGAAGCAAGTCGACGAAGAACTCTGTAGGGTAAGGCATGTCCTAGTCAACAACGGCTTCTCCAATGGTTTCGTCGAAGACATCATAAGAAGGAAAGTGAAACGCCATGCAACCTCTGAAGAGACAACCAACACAACACCTATACCCCCTATTAGACTATTTTACAGGAACTTCTTTTCCACAGCTCATAAAACGGAGGAAAGGGTCCTGAAAGATATTGTTAATAGAAACGTTATCCCTACAGACAAAAATCAGAGGATACAACTGACGATTTACTATAAAACCAGAACAACGGCCAGCCTACTCATGAGAAACTCTCCAGACACAAAACAGAATGCTTTAAAAGAGACCAACGTCGTCTATGCCTTCAAATGCCCTCTTGGGGACTGTACGCTCCAAAAAACCCAGTATATAGGCAAGACAACAACATCTCTTTCTAGGCGTTTAACGATGCATAAGCAACAGGGCTCCATTAAGGAACATATAATCTCTTCCCACAACCAAACCATCACCAGAGAAATCCTAGTAAACAACACAGAAATCATCGATAGATACAGCGATAGCAGGCGGCTTGACGTTTGCGAGGCACTACACATCAAGAAGTCAACACCAGCAATCAACAGCCAATTAATGCACAACTATATTCTACCCACCTCAAGACTCCGCTCCAAAATAGAAGCATCAGGAAATATGGACCAATAGGCTTTCTACAATCAGTTCTATTCAATACCCATTGTTTCGTGTTCTGTCTTGTGTTGATGAAATTAATACCTTATTAAATACCACCTCACCCTATCCACCTCACTCAAATGTAGATATAAACAAATCGGAGATGTGTATGTTCTATTCAGTTGTGTATGTGTTAACTAAAGTCTTTGAAAATGTAATAAGTTTTACAAAACGCGCTCAAGTGTCGCGTCAGACTAGAAATAAAAATGAATTTTGGAAAATTGATTTTTGAATTACCACCAACAGTGAAAAGAAATGTACGAAAGACTGAGAAAATTCGTGTTAGAATTATTAATCTTACTTTTTCGGTCATATTTAATAATATATATATATATATATATATGTGTGTGTGTGTGTGTGTGTGTGTGTGTGTGTGTGTGTGTGTGTGTGAATAAATGCCTGTAAATGACTAATGTTTGTTTGTATAAATACCATCACTATTTCCTTAGTTTCAGCAATCTTAACGAAGCATTAATCAAGGACAGTTCCTATGATATAATCCGAGAGAAACAACTAGATATATTCCGCGAACCATCGTGGATTATTATAGCTGGGTATTCAAACAGTGGAAAGTCTTTCTTATGCAGTAAACTTATCAACACAAGTTCTCCTCGATAATTGCATGTGGTCATGGTTACTAAGAATTATTGTCAGACACGCAAATTAAATGGAAGCTGATCGAGCATTCAACCATTATTGATCCTGTGGAAGTGTGAGTGGATAAGAACTCTCATATGTTAGTAATGTATGACGACCTTCATACAGTCTGCTTATTCGAAAATCATATCAGATATGTTCACTAGAGGAAGGCATCTCTTTGTCTTGTAACACGAAGAGAGAAGAAAGAAGAAAGAAGAGAGAAGAGAAGAGAAGAGAAGACCAAGCTTAGACACGATGCCTAGTGTCCTTTGCCGGTGTCAGCATCATTGCATGGAGCGTATTTGCAAGACAGGATCATTTGCCTTAACAGGCCGTTGCTCCGGCAAGCATGTCACTCTGTTGAGTTATTCCTCCTGTGTCGTGCGGACTTGATGTGGCTGGCTGAAGTGGCTCTCTGAAAAAGGCGTACAGGAGCAACAGGGAGGCCAAAAGTAGGATGGGATTTCTACGGTGCCAACTATATGGAGGTTTCGAAACTTGTAGTCCCTTTAGCTGTGAAGAACCCCAATGTACATCTCTCATGGTGACTGACGTAGGGCCAATTAAAGATCAGCTGGGACAACCGAATTCCACGGTCCTGTGCGCAGTGCAAGAAGTAACGGCTTCCTGGTTGGCCGCGGCGTTGCTGTACGTTAACGACGGAGAAGCAACGGAGGCAGTTGTGTTTTGGAAACGTGTCACAAGATTATCTACAAGACCAAGCAGTGATGTCGCCCAGCCAGAGACTCCGGATGTCTATCTACAGGTTAAATTTTTAGAGTAGGGTGATGTATAATTGTTTAGCTATGATGTATTTTTTTAAGTGGATAAAGTTGTCGCACACAGCTAGCTGGCTTTAGAAGTGTTGAAAAAACTTTATTTTAGGGGAGAAGGGGAGATGTAACACCATAAAGGTGTTTTGTTCAGTTATGTTTAATATATACATAGAGATACATGAGTCACAGACAAGATTTTGAGAGGTGCCATTCTGTCGGCCTGAAAGTCACACCTCTAGAGTGTTAATGACCACCAAGTGACCAAGGTCAGGTCGTGTGAAGTTTGAAGAACTTCAAACATGCCGCCAGTTTAAGGTGTGGCTTGGTAGAGTACCTGGGGCTATCTACTTGTGGGTGGAGTTAGCTAGTCGGTCCCCAATAAATACCCAGGGTATTTACAGCACAACAGAGGAGGGCAGAAGACAGCAGCCGAGATAGGCTGTCGGCCGGACGGGGGGTGACTGCCTGTCAACTAGAGACCATCCTTCCCCCCTCTCTATCCAACTTAGTTGGATAGAGAGGGGGGAGTAAACTCTATCCAGACTCAGTCCTCGGTGAGTTGAACGTGAATGTGACTTAGGGGGCATTTGAATGGAAAATTCGACCAAAATCGAATATATCTGAAAAATTTCTAAAAATACTACAAGGTTCTGGCAACACTGTGGTGCAAACCCTTTTATGTTATAATGGAAAATATCGTAATTAGAGTAAATTTTCTAGCCGCAATTGTCTCAAATCCGATCCTCGCGACTTGAGTGCGCTGTAGGGTGATGTGTCATATGCTGTAAACGTCTAATATTTTGTAATAGAGTGGAAAATGATTTGTTATGCATATGCAAATTATAAACTCACTCATTGGCAACAGTCTCGTGTGAGAGGAGGGAGGTTGAGCTGACTAGCTGAGTCAGTCACACACTGTGTCCCTGTACTGGTGGTTCTAGTGTTGATGTGCTCTCACAAAACTTCCTGTAAAAAGTATTTTGTTGTATCTACTACACAATGGTGTTTTAGTCTAAGAAGGCGAAAGCTCTAAAAGCAAAAGCTATACGCTAGCCGTGTAAAGAAGGAGTGGAGAGCCGCATTGAAGCAAAACCGAGTGAAGATAGAGGTGGCCTCGCTGGGAGGAGGGAGTCCCTGCCTGCTACCCTACAACACACACCAGCCCGCCTCACCACCTCACACTCCCACACAGCCACACCACCTGGCGCTCCAGATCTTGCATCAAGGACAAGAAGATGCAGAACTCAACGAGATGCACCACCAAGCCAAGAAAGGCCCCTGAATAAGCTAACCCCGGCTATGGGGCAGGTGCCTACTAGTGCCATTGTAGCGCCGCCTTGAGGACCCATATTTCAGACCAATTATATTAGGTTAGTATGTTTTAGTGTTATATTTTGATATTACGTCATAAATAATTGTAAATATAAAACTGTTGGCCATTTGTTAATTTTTGTTTTATTTTTTAATATTTTTTTCTTTTGTTATCAGGCGATCCTCATGGAACTTGCACACCTTACTAAAGGGATGCCTATCTACAAGGGTGATAATTTTGAATGAAATTGGTCGACATCAACCTCAGCCACAGGTGGCTGAACCTTTATTTTCTACTGATAAGTAATTAGCAACTACATGGTCTTATAACTTTTTCATTTATTATTCAATTTACATGAAACTTGCACATTATATGTAGAGTTTATGCCTCTAAAAACTTGAATTTTGTTGTTTCCCTAAATTCATTTATTGAATTTATAAACATTTATAAACATCATTTTGTTGCATAATTTTTTGGGTCAACTTTGAAAATGTGTATTATTGCACTAAATACATTTGAGATAGAAATATAACTAAAAAACCTTTACTATATAGTAATGTGATAGCCGAGTGTCATAGAAATGATTTCGGTTGACACATGATTTTTCAAGTTTTTTGAAGTGTTGAAAAATTGTCTAAAATAATTTTTTTTTCTCTCCCTTTCTTACACAAAGAAATCACAATTGCGTGATGAATGCAAATAAACAAATCCACAAGGGCCGTGGCGAGGATTTGAACCTGTGTCCGAGAGCATCCCAGACGCTGCTTTAATCGACTGAGCTACGACATGGTCAAAAGGAGCTGAAACCGAAGTTCTACTGAACGTACTGGATCCTGCAGCCTCTCCGAGGCACAAACCAGGGTTTTACACAACTCCTCCCATGCACTCGAGCTATGTCAATAGGCCGTTCTCCCTCTTCGCCCTTACTTCATTACACACAGAAATCACAATTGCGTGATGAATCATATGAGGAAATCCACAAGAGCCCTGAGTTGATTTGGTAAAATAAATAGATAAAAAAAAAAAAACCTGGTTTGTGTCTCCGAGAGGCTGCGGGATCCAGTAAGTTCAGTAGAACTTCAGTTTCAACTCCTTTTGACCATGTCGTAGCTCAGTCGATTAAGGCAGCGTCTGGGATGGTCTCGTACGCAGGTTCGAATCCTCGTCACGGCTCTTGTGGATTTGTTCTTCTCCCTCTCTATTTAGGCTGCGATGTTGAAACTTGGACCTGTTGCAACCCTTTTTACATATAAAACGTCAATAAATTTTGATTGCACTAGAACAACTTTTAATAATCCATTCAAATGCCCCCATAGTCATGTTTACAAGTGTTGTGTGATGATCAGGCTAACTAGAAATAGTTAACTAGGGGATGGATACGGAACAAAACGGAGCTACCCCCTCCCCCATTACAGTCTCAGTTATATTAATAACTCAAAATATATTTTTTCCTGTTAAATATTCGAGGAATATAAGTTTAAATGCATCTCATTTCTTATTAGTTATATCAAGAGACCTCTTACAAATTGAAACACTAGGACGACAAATATTTGGGAAACATGATTACAAAGAAACATGCGGAGTTATATAAGAAAGTTGCTAGCAAACCCTATGGGTATTTCCTAGTAGATCTGGGCTCGAACACACCCTCTACTATAACATTGTGCGGTAATATTGTCCACGAACCACCCTATGAGATGTACTGGAGCAAGTACAAAGTACTGGAACAACAAAGATGTACTGGAGCAAGTATGTACCAACCCCTTATCCACCGGTGGTTTGGGGGGAGTACAGAGGTTGTATAATGCTGCCAAATTAATTAACTCCAGTATAACTCTGTGCGATGTAAAGGATTATCTGAAAACCTGAAGCCTATACTCTTCATTATTTAAACCCAAGTAAATACACATGGCGGCGAGTATTAATCCCCAAACCACAATTATTTCAAGCTATAGACTTGGCCGAGATGAGTTTATTGGCCAAACATAATGATGGGATAAAATACTTACTTGTATGTGTATTTATATTCTCTTGGTTTGCCCAAGTAGTACCCTTATCCAGCAAGGATGGAGAAAGGACAAGTAAAGCTCTGGCTTTAATTCTTGATACACCACATTCTCAGGGAGTGCGCAAAATTAATTTTTTTCGAGGTGGGGAATTTTATAATGTTTCTATGAAGAAGATATTAGCAGCAAAGAAGGTTAAGTTATGCAGGGTATTTTCTCAGGAGACCAAGGCCTCCATTGCTGAAAGGCTCATACGTACTTTAAAAAGAAAACTTTACAAGTATATGACGGCCCAAAATACTTTAAAATACATGCAAGCTCTACCAGAAATGGTGAAAACTTATAAATTTAACCCCTCACAGAGGATTGAAGAGGAAGACACCCGTGGAGGTACGCACACTATCTACACCTAGTGAGTATGCGGAACAATTTGACTTAATTTATAAAACCCAAAGCAAACCAAAGAGATCTATCATTCCACTATTGGTTGTCGGTGATACAACGGTGAGTCAACACATCCCATTATACTTCCTGAAAGATTTGAATGGGGAGGGAATTGATGGTGGCTTCTATAAGGAGAAACAAACACCTAAACACATACCTCAAACATTTAATATTGAAAAGGTATTGGGCAAATGCAGAGTTTTTGGTAAACTTCAGTATAAAGTTAGATACGTTGGGTATGATCAATCATTCGATCAATGGATCCATGCTAGTGACATATTACATTTATAATGAAGAAGCCCTTAGTTTATAAATACAAGGAATTGATCCAACTATTAGCATAACTTCGGTATTCCTCGAGAAACAGTTGATTGAAAAATTGAAGAAACCGCATATAAATTGTTTAACTGAAATTTTTAATAACTTTAAAAAACAATTGCCTGTAAAAAAAATAATTGGTAGTTAAGAAGTTGCAAAACTATAAATTGCTTATTCCGTCATTAGCCTGCAAGAAGCCATCTGTAACAACTAAGAAACAGATATTAACCAGTAGACGAGGGGGAAGTATTCTGTCCATTATCCTGCCGATAGCAGCCAGTTTAATTACACGGTTGTTCCCCAAGTGAAAAAATAAATAGAAGAGTTCTTTCTCGTACCACGTAAAATAATGGAACGCGGGAAAGCCACACTCAGTCTTGCTCACCAAACTGTGAAACCTGTTCCTCACTTACATACCAACCATTCCATAAAACATTTAACAGATTTGAAATTGAAAGTAAAAGACCATGAATATGCGAGATTCTTGTTAAATCATTTTGATGAGAGTGGGATAGTTCAATGGGATCTGTATGGAAATTTATTGGCCCCCGTATCTTTCATTCGTGTAATAAATGACATCATACATAAAATGACAGTACTTAAATCAGTATTTTTACCTGATAAATTACCCATTGTTCAAGTGTTTTTCATACTAACTTCTACACCTAGAGATTTATTCTGCAATACTACAGCTAGCAAGCAAGTGTATGAGGCTCCTTCAGTTAAGAGAAAGGCGACTGTGAAGATTGAACCACCCAGTAAAAGGAATGTTTCCTGGATCATATATTAACAGGTGAGTGTATATATATGTGTATGTAACGTGTAAGTAGGATTACTTGGTCAAAAGCGGTCTATGGAGACAGTGCGATGGACAATCAAGGATATATGCCACCAGAGTATCAGATAGGAATTCATTCCCAAATAACTATCCGGCATCTTTCTAAAATCGACTGTTTAATCAGCTTGAATTATATCCGAGGAGGTCGCATGAAATGTGCCTACAAAAATTACTCCTCCCCATATCTCATTATGTTATAAAGCGTAATAATCCCTAGGCATATATATGAATAGGGCTTACATGTGAGAATGAGACTGGGATGAGATATTTGTATTCAAAGTATTTATTATCATCCGATGTTTTAGCTGGAACTATAAAAGAAATTAATCACTTGATTAATACAAAAATAGGTATCATATTTTCAAATTATACCAAATTGAGTTTCTTAGGAAAGGCGTTTAAACAATTTTCGCCTAAATACGGAACAAATTTTAGTAGGTACAATTCTTCCTCCAATCGAAACAAGTTCAATACTGTGATAAGTGAGGAGAATATTAGCTCAGCAACGGGACATAGAAACATATGTAGAGTTTCATTATCATTTAGAACTGCTTTTGGGAAAGTGCTAGATGTTGTTTCCGAATGTGAATATGATATATTCGTAAAAAAGACATAATTCCTCGAGTGTAGTTGACACGTGTCTATTCCCACCAATGCCTATAGGTGGGGTTGATATTCTATGCATTTATTGCAATAAGATCTCTTCTACTAGATATGGCAGTCAGTCTGTAAGTAGTTTGGATGTAATCTCCCTAAATGGAAGAGACAACAGCAACAATAAGAAACTTTCCCTACGACTTAACACCAATATGATAGACGGAGTCAGTATCACCATTAAGGATCAGGATGGTAACCCCATACATTTTGATGAACATGGGTGTACCATAGCGGTCTTACATGAACATCCTGTAGCAGGAGGTATATAATACCAGCACGTGATGTCTGCTCCTCATTCAACAGAAACAAGCGGTGAAATGCATGTCAACTTTATTCCCCTCTCTGTTGAGGAACTATACATTCTGCCAACACTTTCCAGAAGAGATGGGACTGATGATATACGGGTTTTCAATACCAGTAGACGTTATTCACGTAGAGGAGGAATACTATCCTTTTTAAGCGGGATAGCGCGACGAGCGGTCCCTTTATAATGAGAACAAAGGCTCCAGATGCGCTCAGCCTGGGGCAGAACGTGCTACACGACATTAATAATGACAAACAAACTTTCAAACAGCCTCTTAAGAAATGCGGAGATGAAACATTGAAAGGTGTAGGGAAACAAATTATGGGAGGAAGAGTGCAGAAGATCAAAAAAAAAAAAAAATAGTAAACATCCAACTTTTTACTAAAGCAATGATGTGTTGTCATAAATTCTTTTCACTCGGCTAGTGTTGTCTAAAGCATGAACATGGCTGGATATAACGCTCTAGGCCTCCAGGTCCCATTAGGACACTATACCGCTGCTGTTAGTGAAGTTTTTTCTCAAGTATTTTCTCCCCGATTGGTTGAATCAACAATTCTAAACAGAGAAACAGTGGATATATTACCTGTGAATACTGGGATCAATAATAAGTTTGCAGACAACTATCTGAAATTCATCATAAAGGGAGTGAATGGTCAGCTGGTGGACATATCATCTATTGCTTTGGAGTTGTCTATAGATCTAACTTAAGAAGATGGAACAACCCCTTCAGCAGATGCTTAAAACGTCTCGTCAGTGAATGGATTGTCACAAACTCTATTCAAATCTGCTATTGTGTATTTATTCGTAACAGTAGAAACCAGCTCCTTATTCTCATTCTGGCTGTACATAAAGCTGCTATCTACAATTTCGAGATGTAAGGCTACACACTATGATAAACGGATCCTAGTAAAATTGAAGCTGGTTATTTCATTAATACTACAGCTGGAGAGAAGCAGAGGATGTCAGATATGAAAGCAAATGGAGTAAATACATGCTTCAAGCAAATGTTGGATGTTACATCTGTTAGTGAATATGTTTTGCATAATGTAGACATTAGAGTGCGACTTGAACTACAACTAGATAAATGGCTTGTACTCAGTGATAATGAACAAGCTAATTTTAAATATAATATCAAGTCTGTACGTCTATGGATCGATAGGGTATTACCATATTCAGAAGGATTAATAGCCATTAATAAGGCTATGATGCAGTACAACTCCCCTATTACGTATACTTTTAATAAAACTTTATATAAAACATACATATTGGGTACGGGTCAGTGTTCGATAACATTAGACCAGCCATGGGGGTACTGTGATACCAGAACATTTATATATGATTATCCTTGATATGGAGGCTGTGTCTGGAGCGTATAATCGCAACCCGCTTTATTCGGAAAACTGCGAGCTGAGTAAAGTATTAATATCTCAGAATAGCACTAATATCATCAATATTGGGTGTGACTTCCCTCATAACTGTGCCAATTGGAATTATACAGCATTACAGGCCTTAGGCTTCGATTAAAACAATATATTGTCTTATGATACATATGTGAATGTTGGAACCATACTAGCCTTTAATTTACAACGTGAGGATATAGATGACACCATCCCAATCAAAAAGAGTGGAAATCTAAGGACTGCTTTGGAATTTAAATACGGTGTAACTAGAAGTAGTCATTCTAGTTTATGGTCTACAACCAGAGTGATCAGCATTAACGCTGATCGCCGAGTTATTTGCGATACGCGAGGATAAATATAATTATAAATTGTCTGGAAATAAATGAGGCAATTAGGAGTAATTTAGGTGCAAAGATGAATTATCTAGGATGTTTCCTAGCTAATGATGTGCAAAAAATAGTGAAAAAGATACATAGAAAGCCTATGGTATTCATAATCAACACCCTGGAATCTGGTTCCCATAATAATATGGGGCTTTCGATAACATTCTTTGTTGCTAATAAGGTTGAAGATAGAACCAAGATAGCTATACTAGACAGTTACACAAATCCTGCAATAGAAACATATTCAAGATATTTCGAGGAGTGTATGACATACTTCCAAGATTATGACATATATTATAAAGAAAAGGATCCAATCCCTGAACAGCTACTTTTGTGGGAACTATGATGTTTATTTCCCCATCATTTTTCCCGACTATCCTTGGAGGAAGCCTTGCTTCATTTTGATGAAGCATTTAAATATGGTAAATTTCGCGAGAATGATACAAAAGTGGTGAAATTTACCTATGCACAGATTAAAATGCTGATATGTAAGCAAACGTTATGATTAAACGATCTTGAAAACTGTGAAAAGTTCTGAGTCGAAGCTGGCTAGGATATTAGCATGGTGAGTAATACGTTATGATAAGACTGATTGAATGATAAACATAATAAATGATGCTATTTCATTTTACAACATTAACAACCAAAAAACTCATAACCTTTTTCCATTCTACAGATTGGTTTACTACGCTATCAAGAAGGCATGACGAGAGGCTGCCGAAGCTATGATGGTCGAGATGTCTGACTACTTGCAAAACAAAAAACAAAAGAAGCAACCTTATTATTATTATTATTATTGTAAAAATTTCTTAAGTGATTAATAAAAGTATAAAATTATATATAAATGCTATTATATTATATATAATGCAGCACTGTGGTTGTCGATGCTGTGCGGGACTCTGTGCTACCTCCTGTGTCGCCCTCTGCGCCTCCTGATGTTGGCTCTCCACAGTGGGAAGTTGCCCCTGATGATGGGAACCTCGTCGTGGTGCCGAGGAAAGATGTGCGCCAGGGGGGGCCTCTGCTCCCAGTGCTCGTGGCAGGGGCCCTGGCGCGTCTGCGTCTTCTGCGGATCCCCCCAGCGGGAAGCTATGTGAGAAGCCCAGTGAGAAGGCTAGTGCGAAAAACAGTGCAAAACCAAGTGCGACACCCAGTGCGAATCCCAATGCAAAACCCCTTGGTGCGGAAACCCGCCGTGTGGTCACGGCCTCCGGGGACGTGCTCCGTGAGTCACAGTGTTTGAAACTCACTTGGAATGACCGGGTGCGTCCGATCCCGTGGTGCTCTTCTAGTATTTGGGTGCCGTGGGTAAAGGGGTTTATTTATGGGGTGCCTGATTTCATGCCTCGGCACTGTGTGTCTCCTTATCGACAGGTGTCCGATGAAGTCGTGCTGATTTGGGAGGCTTACTGCTTGCGCTTTCCGGCACAGGAATTCCGGGATAAATATGCATAGTACTTGTGACTGATTTGTGTACTCCCTCTATTGTATGTATGTTTTGTATCCATGTTTCTGGCTCGCCCTGTTTTGGCGTTGTCTTGTTTGTGTTTTGTTTGTACTGCACTGGGTTGTTTCCTATGTGTGTTTTATGTTACGTTTCTTGTGTTGTTTCTAGTGTTGTTGGGTGTATGTGTGTGTGCTTTCTGGTGTCTGTTTGTGTGTGTTTTGTGTTTCTTTGCCGGTTTCTGCGTGTTCCGGTTTTTTTTCTTGTGTGTTTGGAGTGTGGTTGTTGCTCTGTTTCCCGATTCCTGTACATTCCGGTGTCTGTTCTTGTTTGTATGTGTGTGGGTGTTATTTCATTATGTTCTTCCCGGTCCTTGCGTGTTCCGGTTATGCATTACTGTCTGTATTGACTTTTTGCCCATTCCATGTGGCCCTTCTGCCTGGATTTACCCTTCATGCTGTATATTATTCCTTTACCGTGTTTCTTTGCCGCGCGCTAGTTCTGTGTGTGTGTGTATATATATATATATATATATATATATATATATATATATATATATATATATATATATATATATATATATATATATATATATATATATATATATATATATATATATATATATATATATATATTAGTGTTCAGTGAGAGACCACAAAGTCTCCTCTGAATACTATTTATTTTCTTCTCCGAGGCTATGGGTCCCCACATTGGCACCAGAGGTGGTACCCTCACAAATTTTATATATATATATATATATATATATATATATATATATATATATATATATATATATATATATATATATATATATATATATATATATAATTTGTGTGTATGTTTGTATTTATTGTGGTATTTCAGTGTTTCCTGTTTTGTGCTTGTTTGTATTTCAGTTTTGTGATTCCTTTCTCTGTTGTGCTCATGTTTCTGCCTCTATGCTTTCCACGGATCACTGCTTGTACCGTTTTTTGTCAGATTGTTTGTATTGTATTTATTGTGCTTTATCAATAAATAAAAAACTCTTCATTGTGTGGGGAATGCCCCACAACCCTACAATGTGAGTGATCTACCACAGCCCTGCAGTTGGAGTGATCTACCACAGCCCTGCAGTTGGAGTGATCTACCACAGCCCTGCAGTTGGAGTGTTCTACCACAGTCCTGCAGTTGGAGTGATCTACCACAGCCCTGCAGTTGGAGTGATCTACCACAGCCCTGCAGTTGGAGTGATCTACCACAGCCCTGCAGTTGGAGTGATCTACCACAGCCCTGCAGTTGGAGTGATCTACCACAGCCCTGCAGTTGGAGTGATCTACCACAGCCCTGCAGTTGGAGTGATCTACCACAGCCCTGCAGTTGGAGTGATCTACCACAGCCCTGCAGTTGGAGTGATCTACCACAGTCCTGCAGTTGGAGTGATCTACCACAGTCCTGCAGTTGGAGTGATCTACCACAGCCCTGCAGTTGGAGTGATCTACCACAGTCCTGCAGTTGGAGTGATCTACCACAGTCCTGCAGTTGGAGTGATCTACCACAGCCCTGCAGTTGGAGTGATCTACCACAGCCCTGCAGTTGGAGTGATCTACCACAGCCCTGCAGTTGGAGTGATCTACCACAGTCCTGCAGTTGGAGTGATCTACCACAGCCCTGCAGTTGGAGTGATCTACCACAGCCCTGCAGTTGGAGTGATCTACCACAGCCCTGCAGTTGGAGTGATCTACCACAGCCCTGCAGTTGGAGTGATCTACCACAGTCCTGCAGTTGGAGTGATCTACCACAGCCCTGCAGTTGGACTGATCTACCACAGCCCTGCAGTTGGAGTGATCTACCACAGCCCTGCAGTTGGAGTGATCTACCACAGCCCTGCAGTTGGAGTGATCTACCACAGCCCTGCAGTTGGAGTGATCTACCACAGTCCTGCAGTTGGAGTGATCTACCACAGCCCTGCAGTTGGAGTGATCTACCACAGTTCTACTCGAAACACTAAACAAAAATATTGATATATCTACAATTCTAACATCAGATACAAGCACGTTAAAATTTGATGTCTTACTACTATGAGCAAGTAATGGGGAGAGATAGTTGGAGATAAGGAATATTACTGGAAAGACTTTCCATCATTTTGGCCTAAGTAGAAGGAGCCAGCAGTCCAACTCGTAGCGTGGATGATGTCCAGTTACTGACTCCTCCTGAGTGTGTTCCGCCTCGCTGACCACCAATGACAGCTTTAACCATCCGGCCAGTGTGATGACTTCCTGCTTTGTTGAACCCATCCTGTGAGTGCTAGTGTATTGTGCACCCCATACCCATCCTGTGAGTGCTAGTGTATTGTGCACCCCATACCCATCCTGTGAGTGTTAGTGTATTGTGCACCCCATACCCATCCTGTGAGTGTTAGTGTATTGTGCACCCCATACCCATCCTGTGAGTGCTAGTGTATTGTGCACTCCATACCCATCCTGTGAGTGTTAGTGTATTGTGCACCCCATACCCATCCTGTGAGTGCTAGTGTATTGTGCACCCCATACCCATCCTGTGAGTGCTAGTGTATTGTGCACCCCATACCCATCCTGTGAGTGCTAGTGTATTGTGCACCCCATACCCATCCTGTGAGTGCTAGTGTATTGTGCACCCCATACCCATCCTGTGAGTGCTAGTGTATTGTGCACCCCATACCCATCCTGTGAGTGCTAGTGTATTGTTCACCCCATACCCATCCTGTGAGTGCTAGTGTATTGTGCACCCCATACCCATCCTGTGAGTGCTAGTGTATTCTGCACCCCATACCCATCCTGTGAGTGCTAGTGTATTGTGCACTCCATACCCATCCTGTGAGTGCTAGTGTATTGTGCACCCCATTCCCATCCTGTGAGTGTTAATGTATTGTGCACCCCATACCCATCCTGTGAGTGCTAGTATATTGTGCACCCCATACCCATCCTGTGAGTGTTAGTGTATTGTGCACCCCATACCCATCCTGTGAGAGCTAGTGTATTGTGCACCCCATACCCATCCTGTGAATGCTAGTGTAATGTGCAACCCATACCCATCCTGTGAGTGCTAGTGTATAGTGCACCCCATACTCATCCTATGAGTGCTAGTGTATTGTGCACCCCATACTCATCCTATGAGTGTTAGTGTATTGTGCACCCCATACCCATCCTGTGAGTGCTAGTGTATTGTGCACCCCATACCCATCCTGTGAGTGCTAGTGTATTGTGCACCCCATACCCATCCTGTGAGTGCTAGTGTATTGTGCACCCCATACCCATCCTGTGAGTGCTAGTGTATTGTGCACCCCATACCCATCCTGTGAGTGCTAGTGTATTGTGCACCCCATACCCATCCTGTGAGTGCTAGTGTATTGTTCACCCCATACCCATCCTGTGAGTGCTAGTGTATTGTGCACCCCATACCCATCCTGTGAGTGCTAGTGTATTCTGCACCCCATACCCATCCTGTGAGTGCTAGTGTATTGTGCACTCCATACCCATCCTGTGAGTGCTAGTGTATTGTGCACCCCATTCCCATCCTGTGAGTGTTAATGTATTGTGCACCCCATACCCATCCTGTGAGTGCTAGTATATTGTGCACCCCATACCCATCCTGTGAGTGTTAGTGTATTGTGCACCCCATACCCATCCTGTGAGAGCTAGTGTATTGTGCACCCCATACCCATCCTGTGAATGCTAGTGTAATGTGCAACCCATACCCATCCTGTGAGTGCTAGTGTATAGTGCACCCCATACTCATCCTATGAGTGCTAGTGTATTGTGCACCCCATACTCATCCTATGAGTGCTAGTGTATTGTG